>NW_006779682.1:1922677-1939028 GCF_000442215.2 Lipotes vexillifer
CTCGCGCCCGTCTCTGGAGCTCCTTTAGGCAGCGCTCTTAAAACCCCTCTCCTCGCGCACCAGGAAACACAGAGGCAAGAAAAGGTCTCTTGCCTCTTGGGTAGGTCCAGACTTTTCCCCGGACTCCCTCCCGGCTAGCCGTGGCGCACTAACCCCTTCGGGCTATGTTCAAGCCGCCAACCCCAGTCCTCTCCCTGAGCTCCGACCGAAACCGAAACCGAGCCTCAGCTCGCAGCCCCGCCCGCCCCCGGCGGGTGAGCACACGAGCCTCTCGGGCTGGTGAGCGCCGGTCGGCGCCGATCCTCTGTGCGGGAATCTCTCCGCTTTGCCCTCCGCGCCCCTGTTGCTGTGCTGTCCTCCGCGGCTCCGAAGCTCCCCGCTCCGCCTCCCGCAATCTCTGCCCGCGAAGGGGCTCCTAGTGTGTGGAGACCTTTCCTCCTTCACGGCTCCCTCCCACTGGTGCAGGTACCGTCCTTATCCTTTTGTCTCTGTTTATTCTTTTTTCTCTTGCCCTACCCAGGTACGTGGGGAGTTTCTTGCCTTTTGGGAGGTCTGAGGTCTCCTGCCAGCGTTCAGTAGGTGTTCTGTAGGAGTTGCTCCACGTGTAGATGTATTTCTGGTGTATCTGTGGGGAGGAAGGTGATCTCTGCGTCTTACTCCTCCGCCATCTTGGAAAGAGTCGATTTTGTTCATTTCATCTCATTTTATAAAACAGTCAGTAGCTGATACTGAGGAAATAAACATATTGAAGTTATTAAAAAGTACTATTATGTTTTTAAAATTTTTCATCCCTGATTTTGAATTCTTTATGAATAAGATGAATTAAAACCATTTTTCTACTTAGAAAGAGGTTATGATATTTTACATCAGATATGAGATAAAGAACTAATCCAAGTGTGTGAGTATTATTAGTATATGCACCCCCTTCCAACTTTACAATTATCTTACACCTATATACTTTTTTTACATACCTTTAAATCAGATGTCAGCCAACTATAGACCAAAAGCCAAATTCTTCTCAAAACCTGCCTTTGTAAATAAATGTTATTGGAACATAATTGTGCTGTTTTATGTACTTTCTATAGCTGCATTCATGCTTCAATGACAGAAATAAGTAATTGTGACAGACTGTATGGCTTGCAAACCATAAAATGTTTATTATTTGGCCTTTTATTCAACAAGAGTTCCAATAACTGCCTGAAAATATTAAGAATTTTTATCCATGAACATGGTGTAATGCCCCATCTCTACTCATCTAGGTCTTCTTTACTTGTGAGCAACAACTTTTGCAGTTTTCAGTAGACCAGTCTTGCAAATATCTTGTTAAATTTATCTGTAAATATTTCATGTTTTCATGCAAATTTATTTTTTTTAATTTCAGTATTGCTTGTTACTAATATATAAAAATAAAATTAACTTTGAATTTTGTATTTTGATGTATACTGTGACTTTGCTAAAATCATTTATAATCCTAGCAACATTTTTGTAGACTCTTTGATTATCTATGTAAATAATTGCATCATCTGTGAAGGAAGACAGTTATATTCTTCTTTTCTAATACATATGTATCTTATGGCATTTTCTTTTTGAATTGCTCTTGATAAAATCTTCAGAACAATGTTGAATAAAAGGACCAGACCAATCATTCTTGTCTCTTTCTTGATCTTTGGTGGAAAATAATTAGGTTTTTAGAATTAAGTATGATGTTAACTGTAAGCCTTTTGAAACCTTTTATCAAGTAATTCTGTTCTATGACTAGCTCACTATGAGATTTTATCAGGATCTTTAACTCTAAAATACTTTTTCTTTTTTCTTTGTATATATTCAAGTAATCGTATTGTGCTTCTTTTTTGGTCTGTTAATATGATGAATTACATTCACTAATTTTTGAATTGAAACCAACCTTGCATTCCTAGAATAAAATTCACTTGGTCATGATATATTACTGTTCTTATATATTGATAAACCTCATTTGGTAGGGTTTGGTTAAGGACTTTTTTTTTAACATCTTTATTGGAGTATAATTGCTTTACAGTGGTGTGTTAGTTTCTGCTGTATAACAAAGTGAGTCGGCTATATGTATACATACATCCCCATATCCCCTCCCTCTTGCATCGCCCTCCCACCCTCCCTATCCCACCCCTCTAGGTGGTCACAAGGCACGTAGCTGATCTCCCTGTGCTATGCAGCTGCTTCCCACTACCCGTCTAATTTACATTTGGTAGTGTATATATGTCCATACCACTCTCTCACTTCATCCAACCTTACCCTTCGCCCTCCCCATGGCCTCAAGTCCATTCTCTATGTCTGCATTGTTATCCCTATCCTGCCCCTAGATTCTTCAGCAGAACTTTTTTTTTTTTTTTTTTAGGTTCCATATATACATGTTAGCATGCGGTATTTGTTTTTCTCTTTCTGACTTACTTCACTCTGTATGACAGACTCTAGGTCCATCCACCTCATTACAAATAACTCAATTTCCTTTCTTTTTATGGCTGAGTAATATTCCATTGTATATATGTGCCACATCTTCTTTATCCATTCATCTGTTGATGGACACTTAGGTTGCTTCCATCTCCTGGCTATTGTAAATAGTGCTGCATTGAACATTGTGGTACATGACTCTTTTTGAATTATGGTTTTCTCAGGGTATATGCCCAGTAGTGGGATTTCTGGGTCATACGGTAGTTCTATCTTTAGTTTTTCAAGTAACCTCCATACTGTTCTCCATAGTGGCTGTATCAATTTACATTCCCACCAGCAGTGCCAGAGTGTTCCCTTTTCTCCACACCCTCTCCAGCATTTATTGTTTCTAGATTTTTTGATGATGGCCATTCTGACTGGTATGAGATGATACCTCATTGTAGTTTTGATTTGCATTTCTCTAATGATTAGTGATGTTGAACAAACTTTCATGTGTTTGTTGGCAATCTGTATATCTTCTTTGGAGAAATGTCTGTGTAGATCTTCTGCCCATTTCTGGATTGGGTTGTTTGTTTTTTTGATATTGAGCTGCATGAGCTGCTTGTGAATTTTGGAGATTAATCCTTTGTCAGTTGCTTCATTTGCAAATATTTTCTCCCTTTCTGAGGGCTGTCTTTTCGTCTTTTTTATGGTTTCCTTTACTGTGCAAAAACTTTTAAATTTCATTAGGTCCCACTTGTTTATTTTTGTTTTTATTTCCATTTCTCTAGGAGGTGGGCCAAAAAGGATCTTGCTGTGATTTATGTCATAGAGTGTTCTGCCTATGTTTTCCTCTAAGAGTTTTATAGTGTCTGGCCTTACATTTAGGTCATTAACCCATTTTGAGTTTATTTTTGTATATGGCATTATGGAGTGTTCTAATTTTATTCTTTTACATGTAGCTGTCCAGTTTCCTAGCACCACTTATTGAAGAGGCTGTCTTTTCTCCATTGTATATTCTTGACTCCTTTATCAAAGATAAGGTGGCCATATGTGTGTGGGTTTATCTCTGGACTTTGTATCCTGTTCCATTGATCTATATTTCTGTTTTTGTGCCAGTACCATATTGTCTTGATTACTGTAGCTTTGTAGTGTAGTCTGTAGTCTGTAGTCAGGGAGCCTGTTTCCTCCAGCTCTGTTTTTCTTTCTCAAGATTGCTTTGGCTCTTCGGGCTTTGGCTCTTTTGTGTTTCCATACAAATTGTGCAATTTTTGTTCTAGTTCTGTGAAAAATGCCATTGGTAGTTTGATAGGTATTGCATTCAATCTGTAGATTGCTTTGGGTAGTATTTTCACAATGTTGATTCTTCCAATCCAAGAACATGGTATAACTCTCCATGTGTATCATCTTTAATTTCTTTCATCAGCGTCTTATAGTTTTCTGCATACAGGTCTTTTGTCTCCTTAGGTAGGTTTATTCCTAGGTATTTTATCCTTTTTATAACAATGGTAAATAGGAGTGTTTCCTTAATTTCTCTTTCAGATTTTTCATCATTGGTATATAGGTACGCAAGAGATTTCTGTGCATTAATTTTGTATCCTGGTACTTTAACAAATTCATTGATTAGCTCGAGTACTTTTCCGGTAGCATCTTTAGGATTCTCTATGTGTAGTATTATGTCATCTGCAAACAGTGGCAGTTTTACTTCTTTTCCGATTTGGATTCCTTTTATTTCTTTTCCTTCTCTGATTGCTAAAACTTCCAAAACTGTGTTGACTGATAGTAGTGAGAGTGGGCAAATGTGTCTTGTTCCTGGTCTTAGAGGAAATTGTTTCAGTTTTTCACCATTGAGAATGATGTTGGCTGTGGGTTTGTCATATATGGCCTTTATTGTGTTGAGGTAAGTTCCCTCTATGCCTACTTTCTGGAGGGTTTTTATCATAAATCAGTGTTGAATTCTGTCAAAAGCTTTTTCTGCATCTATTGAGATGATCATATGGTTTTTCTCCTTCAATTTGTAAATATGGTTTATCACATTAATTCATTTACATATATTGGTGAATCCTTGCATTCCTGGGATAAACCCCACTTGATCATGGTGTACGATCCTTTTAACGTGCTGTTGGATTCTGTTTGCTAGTATTTTGTTGAGGATTTTTACATCTATGTTCATCAGTAATATTGGTCTGTAGTTTTCCTTTTTTGTGACATCTTTGCCTGGTTCTTGTATCAGAGTGATGGTGGCCTCATAGAATGAGTTTGGGAGTGTTCCTCCCTCTGCTATATTTTGGATGAGTTTGAGAAGGACAGGTGTTAGCTCTTCTCTAAATGTTTGATAGAATTCGCCTGGGAAGCCATCTGGTCCTGGGCTTTTCTTTGTTGGAAGGTTTTTAATCACAGTTTCAATTTCAGTGCTTGTGATTGGTCTGTTTATATTTTCTATTTCTTCCTTGTTCAGTCTCGGAAGGTTCTGCCTTTCTTAGAATTTGTCCATTTCTTCCAGGTTGTCCATTTTATTGGCATAGAGTTGCTTGTAGCAATTTCTCATGATCCTTTGAATTTCTGCAGTGCCAGTTGTTGCTTCTTTTTCATTTCTAATTCTATTGATTTGAGTCCTCTCCCTTTTTTTCTTGATGAGTCTGGCTAAGGGTCTGTCAATTTTGTTTAGCTTCTCAAAGAACCAGCTTTTAGTTTTATTGATCTTTGCTATCATTTCCTTCATTTCTTTTCATTTATTTCTGATCTGATCTTTATGGTTTCTTTCCTTCTGCTAACTTTGGGGTTTTTTTGTTCTTCTTTCTCTAATTGCTTTAGATGTAAGGTTAGGTTGTTTTTTTGAGATGTTTCTTGTTTCTTGAGGTAGGATTATATTGCTATAAACTTCCCTCTTAGAACTGTTTTTGCTGCATCCCATTGGTTTTGGGTCGTCATGTTTTTATTGTCATTTTTGTCTAGGTAATTTTTGATTTCCTCTTTGATTTCTTCAATGATCTCTTGGTTATTTAGTAGCGTATTGTTTAGCCTCCATGTGTTTGTATTTTTTACAGTTTTTTTCCTGTAATTGATATCTAGTCTCATAGGATTGTGGTCGGAAAAGATACTTGATACAATTTCAATTGTCTTAAATTTACCAGGGCTTGACATGTGACCCAAGATATGATCTATCCTGTAGAATGTTCCATGAGCCCTTGAGAAGAAAGTGTATTCTGTTGTTTTGGGGTGGAATGTCCTATAAATATCAATTAAGTCCATCTTGTCTAATGTGTCATTTAAAGCTAGTGTTTCCTTATTTATTTTTATTTTGGGTGATCTGTCCATTGGTGAAAGTGGGTTGTTAAAGTCCCCTACTATGATTGTGTTACTGTCAATTTCCCCTTTTATGGCCGTTAGCATTTGCCTTATGTATTGTGGTGCTCCTGTGTTGGGTGCATAGATATTTATAATTGTTATACCTTCTTTTTGGATTGATCTCTTGATCATTATGTAGTGTCCATCTTTGTCTCTTGTAAGAGTTTATTTTAAAGTCTATTTTGCCTGATATGAGAATTGCTACTCCAGCTTTCTTTTGATTTCCATTTGCATGGAATATCTTTTTCCATCCCGTCACTTTCAGTCTGTATGTGTCCCTAGGTCTGAAGTGGGTCTTTTGTAGACAGCATATATATGAGTCTTGTTTTTGTATCCATTCAGCCAGTCTGTGTTTTGGTTGGAGGATTTAATCCATTTATATTTAAGAGAATTATTGGTATATATGTTCCTATTACCATTTTCTTAATTATTCTGGGTTTGTTATTATAGGTCTTTTCATTCTCTTGTGTTTCCTGCTTAGGGAAGTTCCTTTAGCATTTGCTTTAAAGCTGGTTGGTGGTGCTGAATTCTTGTAGCTTTTGCTTGTCTTTTAAGGTTTTAATTTCTCCATCAAATCTGAATGAGATCCTTGCTGGGTAGAGTAATCTTGGTTGTAAGTTTTCTCCTTTCATCACTTTAAATATGTCCTGCCACTCCCTTCTGGCTGGCAGCGTTTCTGCTGAAAGGTCACCTGTTTACCTTATGGGGATTCCCTTGTATGTTATTTGTTGCTTTTCCCTTTCTGCTTTTAATATTTTTTCTTTGTATTTAATTTTTGATAGTTTGATTAATATGTGTTTTGGCATGCTTCTCCTTGGATTTATCCTGTATGGGACTCTCTGGGCTTCCTGGACTTTAGTGACTATTTCCTTTCCCAAATTAGGGAAGTTTTCAACTATAATCTCTTCAAATATTTTCTCAGTCCCTTTCTTTTTCTCTTCTTCTTCTGGAACCCCTATAATTTGAATGTTGGTGCGTTAAATGTTGTCCCAGAGGTCTCTGAGACTGTGCTCAATCCTTTTCATTCTTTTTTCTTCATTCTGCTCTGCAGTAGTTTTTTCCACTATTTTATCTTCCAGGTCACTTATCCATTCTTCTGCCTCAGTTATTCTGCTATTGATTCCTTCTAGCGAATTTTTAATTTCATTTAATGTGTTGTCCATCATTGTTTGTTTGCTCTTTAGCTCTTCTACATCCTTGTTAAACATTTCTTGTATTTTCTCCATTCTGTTTCCAAGATTTTGGATCATCTTTACTCTCATCACTCTGAATATTTTTTCAGCTAGACTCCCTATTCTCTCTTCATTTCTTTGGTCTGGTTGTTTTTTTCCTTGCTCCTTCATCTCCTTTGTATTTTGGTAAACTTACTACGTTTGGGGTCTCCTTTTTCCAGGCTGCAGGTTCGTAGTTCCTGTTGTTTTTTGGTGTCTGCCCCCAGTGGGTAAGGTTGGTTCAGTGGCTTGTGTAGGCTTCCTGGTGGAGGGGACTGGTGCCTGTGTTCTCATGGGTGGGGCTGGATCTTGTCTTTCTGGTGGGCAGGGCTGCAGCCGGTGGTGTGTTTTGGGGTGTCTTTGACCTCTTTATGATTTTAGACAGCCTCTCTGCTAATGGGCGGGGTTGTGTTCTTGTCTTGCTAGTTGTTTGGCATAGGGTGTCCAGCACTGTAGCTTGCTGGTTGTTGAGTGGAGCTGGGTCTTAATGTTGAGACAGAGATCTCTGGGAGAGCTCTGGCTGATGGATATTATGAGGGTCTGGGAGGTCTCTGGTGGACCAATGTCCTGAACTTGGCTCTCCCACCTCAGAGGCTCAGGCCTGACACCTGGCCGAGCACAAAGATCCTGCGCCACTACACTCCCCAGGCCTGTCCGAGCACCTGGCTGGCTCCCTGCTCCCGGCTCCCAGTCCTGGCTTAGCTGGTTAAGGATTTTTATGTCTATGTTGGGATATTGGTTTGTAGTTCTAAGGTCTTTGATTTTGGTATCAAGATGTTGCTTGCCTCATAAAATCAGTGGTAAAGTGTTTTATTCTCTTGTATTTTCTGAAAGACTTTGTGTAAAAATTTTTTTTTTTTCGGTGTTAAGTAGTATTCACTAATGAAGCTGTCTGGGCTTTGATTGTTCTTTGTGGAAAGTTTTTAACTACAAATTAACTTATAGATACAGGACTCAACTTTATCTAATTTTTCTTGAGTGACCTTTGAGAGTTTGTGTCTTTCCAGAAATTTATCTATTTAATATAACTTTTTAAATTTATTGACACAAAGTTATTCCTAATATTTTCCTATTATCCTTTTAATTCAAGTAGGGACCACAGTGATGGCCTTTTTCATTATATTTACTTGTAACTAATGTCTCTCCTCTTTTCTTTATCAGTCCAGCTAGAGGTTTTTGTATTATATTTTTTTTTCAAAGAACTGGCTTTTGGTTTTATTGATTTTCTCTACAATTTTCTGTTTTTTATTTCATTGATTTCAGTTTTCCTGTTTATTATTTCCTTACTTCTCCTTACTTTGAATTTTATTTGCTCTTCCTGTAATAGCTTCTTAAGAGGGATGCTTAGATCATTGATTTGTGATATTTTTCCTTTTCCAATACAAACACTTAAAGCTACAAACTTCCATCTAAGTGTTGCTTTTAGCTGCATCTCACACATTTTGATATGTTGATTTTACATTCTTATTCAACTCAGAATATATTTTTTCTAATTACTCTGGTGATTTCTTCTTTGACTCATGAGTATTTTTAGAAGCGTATTGCTTAAGTTTCAAATATTTGAGGTTTTCCCAGATATATCTCTGTTATTGAATTTGATTTTAGTTTTTCTGTGGAGCTAGAAAGTGATTTGTATTATTTTATTTTCGAACATCTACTGAAATTTGTATTATGGCCCAAAATATTGTCTTTCTGGATAACTGTTCCATGTGCACTCAAAACCAGTATGTATTCTGCTACTGCAGGGTGTCTAATTCTATAAATATCAGTTAAGTCAAACTGACTGATAGTGGTATTAGTCTTCTATATTTCAAATATTATTTCTTCTGCCCCTGTCTTTCTTCTCCTTTTGAGACTATAATTACTCAACGTTAGAATATTTGATATTGTTCTAGAGCTCCAGGACAATCTATTCTGTATTTTTCACTTTTTTACACTTTTTGTTTTGATTTGGATAATTTCTGTTGACCTAGCTTCAAGTTCACTAATTATTTTCTCTGCTGTGTTCAATCTGCTGATTAGCTTAAGGAATTCTTTCTATCCAATATTGTGTTTGTTGTTTCTGACATTTTATTTATCTATCTGTCTCTTTTGTATAGTTTTAATAATCTTTCTGAATCCCCACCTGTTTATGGGCATTAACCATAGTTGTTGTAAAGTCCCTGTCTGATAGTTCCATACCAAGATTTCAAAACTATTGATCATTTCTTCTCTGGTTCTTCTTTCTTGCTTTTGTGTTTGTGCATCTCATAATATTTTATTGAATTTTGGCCATGATGCATGAAAGAGTAGCAATTGAAGTAGGTTATACTTATTTCCAGTTCTTTACTTCCTACCTGCTTGTATGCCCAGGACCTTGTCCTCTCACCCTGTCCCAAAGATGAAATTGTTTACTTGTACCTTATCTCCTTGTAGGGCTTTTAATTCTTTGCATCTAAGTTTACCCAGTTGCCTGTGACTTCCACTTTCTGATTCATTCAAAGAAAAGCATGATTTTGTAGATTAACAGTCTCTTTTTTGTTGTTAGAATGGAAGTGATATTCTTTTGTGTCTTTCTCCATCCTGAGCAGAAATAGAACTCTGTTTTTAAAATTCAAGTTTCCATATATACTATCTAACAGTTGTGTTTTGATAGAAACCATCTGTTGTACGGATTCTGCTTGTCCTTGTAATTCATTATGAAAGGTCCCCTCAGATACATGATTAATTTCCTTTGTCTCTTTGGTGGAGCTGAAATAGGTAAGGGAAAGCATAGCCACAGTCTCTGCCACTGTGACCTGAGGGATACCAATAGGTAAATGGTCAGTTTGGGAGGAGACGACAGGAGGAAGTGTATCCCCCTCTCATTTCACTTCCCCAGATGCAAAGTCTGAAGTTTCCTGTATGAACGGGTGACCGCCCACCTGTTCAGGTCTCATGTAGGTTCTGGGGACACACAGACCAGCAGCTCTTCTCTAGAACACACACTTGGCCCATGCATTGAGCTTTCTCCAGAAAGAAGATGGAGAAGTTCTGTCAGCCTTTCAAGGCTTGGACCACATCCTCCTAGTCCCAGAAGAGGGGCAAACAACATAGCAGATTCATCCGATTCATCCAACTACCACCTTCCCAGAAATATCCCGAGGCCTTAATCCTCTGTTTTATTATTTCTAAATTTATTTTCTAAATTAGTTTTATATGGATCTTTTATGTGGATCACATCACATCTATGACCATAGCATACCACATCTGGGCCACTATTTCCTTGAATGCAAGCACTCAGAGGAGAGCAGTGTTTTAATTCGTGCTGTCTTAGTGCAATGATTTGACTTATTTGTTTAATAACATTAAATGATGCTGATAGTACATGGTGTTTCTAGACTGGAATAAACCACACTTAGAAGGGAAGTCTGCAATATTAGTTTTCTCCTTGTAGTCTCAGAGGTGCTCATCCTGTGAGGTCTTCAAATGCCTTGTCCCTGAAGCACTCCTTGTTTACATGAAGATTAAGTCCCTAGGGACACAGAAAATGTATTTAGTTACACAAGAGATGTCTACTTCTGTAGTCATTCTACTGTGATTTCTGTGAATAATTTATCAACTGCTTAGCGCTCATCAAATCTGATGAATTGTAGAAACTATCTGTGAGTTCTCTTACTCTTTATCTCAGAGTTTGAAATACTGTCATTTTAAATAAACATGTTTCTCCATAAACAAGAATTTCATCGTCAGAGGAAAGAAAAAATTCTTGATGTATCTGATGCTTGTCCTCTAGGTTGTGTGTTCGGCGTCCGTCATTTCCCTTCATTGGTCTGGTGTCCTTGAGCTCATTGTCTCTCTGTATTTATTCACGTTAGCATGACCGTTCCTCTTTTTTATTCTGTTGCAGGTGCTGGGGTTCCCCAGTTCCAACCGATTGCCCTGAATGGCCGAATTCAGGTCCTCAGCAACGGGTCTCTGTTGATCAAGCACGTGGTGGAAGAAGACAGCGGCTACTACCTGTGCAAGGTCAGCAACGATGTGGGCGCGGACGTCAGCAAGTCCATGTACCTCACGGTGAAAAGTAAGGAGGAAGAGCACTTCGTTTTACCTAAATAGGGCTTCGGGGGCTCCCATTTTCAGTGGTCTCCATGCATACTGTTTAAAAACAAAACACAACGAAAACAAAATGTGATTTGCTGCAGCTGGGGGTTTCCTGTCCTAAAATATACTTAAAGAGGACGGGAGAAGTTCAGCGATTGTCAGAGCCTGTGGGTCCCTTGGCCGTGGCTACAGGCTCTGCGTAAACTAGCAGACGAGTGGGTCCCTGACTTTAGCACCCACATTTCTCTCCTGTTGATTTTATTGTGGAAAAGCCCAGTGCACGCTCTCAGATGTGTTCCTTTCAGAGGGCTGTTCATGCTTTTTATTATCTGCAAGCTGGCTTGTCCATAGATTTCCTTTTTAAGATCCTTCTGAAATCCAGAAAACAGAAACCTCATTATCAACACACACATCTACAAGAACAAAGAACACGTAGCACTATGCTTAGGGTCCGTGTTGCTGACCCATTTTTTAGGAAAGGGCACTTTATAGTGAAATTATTTGTATACTTTGGTAACTAAACCACCAAAGAAAGAACCAAAGTAGACCAACTTCTACTGAGTCCTGCTCATTAGCAAATGGTTGTACAAGTAGTTTAAGTGAATGACTTATGTCTTTCTCCGTTTATATTCTTTACTACTGGATAGATTGTGATTTCTTCCTGACTACAAGGTTTTGATCAGACTTCCTCTTTTTTATTTTAATTATGCTGTCTGTAGGTTGTCAGGATCTCTATCGTATCATTTATTAGAGAGATTGGATTTAAAATTGAATTCTAGTGGTGTGTGTGTGTGAGAGAGAGAGAGAGATTTAAAGGCTAGCTACACACAAACAAGTATCCATCCTATTTTACTAAGAATTTATTCTAGTTAACCCATTTTTTCTAATAGGACAGTGAAAATATCAAGCTGTCTATTCGGTATACTTTTATATCATAGACAAATTAAAGTTCTGAAAGAAGGTTGCTTTGAAATATATTATGGACATATCCAATACATACATTTGACTTCTAAATATTATACTCCAGAGGAACTGATTTTCAAGAATCTGAAGACACATTGTCGTATCACTTAAATACAAAGTTGAAATCGTAATTTTTAAAACTAAGTTGATGAAATATTAAGGAAACCCAAGATCTGAAGACCAATACTGACCGATGTTGATCCATCTTTCCCCAACAAAAGAAATGTATTTTGCAATTGCTTTAACATACTAAAATTTATAAAGCATTTTTTTCTGTCGCACTCATATATGTATCTAAGCTCTAATAGATACAGTGCCCCATGAAGGATGTAAATACAATCAACCATAGACCTTACCTTCATGAATGAGAGAGCTTATGTCTTGAGAAAGGAGACAGCCTGCTAGTCATAGTGCAAGGGAAGGAGTAAGGTGCACAGAGATGTGCCTTTCAAAGGAGGACAGAACCATCGTTTTGAGCGGATTAAGGAAAGCGTCAGGGGAAAAAATCTTTAAAAATGGGTAGAATTTAAAAACGTAGAACTTGAAGATTTCCCCACATCTCCTCTCTCCATACCTTTGATGCTGGTAGTGGGTCCATCAGGCCTGGGTGTGGACAGCTCCGTCCAGCAGAACGCGTTGGTGTCAGGATAGACCATGGGACACTGGGAATGCACAGATGAGGGTGTGGTTTACACCCCCTGGAGAATCAGTGCCTACAGAATGGTACTCATGGCCTCTGAGTTCAGTCCTAAAGGGTGCAGTAGATTTCTAAAGATAGAATTGTTGGGGGTAAACAGAGGCGCTCAAGGGAGAGAGAACAGAGAGAGCAGATACAAGAAATCAAAAGACTCAAGGCAAGAGGTAACTGTGTTTGAATGCTCTATCTGCTATGTGGAGGGGATTAGAGAAAGAAACATTTAAAGCGAGTGTTCGTCAAAGAAAACCGTTCTTAGGGTTTGTCAATCTTAGTTTCTCTCTCTCAAACTATACAAACTGCTAGCAGAGAGGCACATTTATAGAACAGTTAATTTTACCAGTTCTTGATAACCCTCCGGTGACTTTATACATATTTTAGCAGGAACTAAAACAACATTGTAAAGCAATTTTACTCCAATAAAGATGTTAAAAAAATCATAATATTTAAATTCTGAAAAGTAAAAACATAATTTAATAAAGAGATATAGAAACAGAAGACAAAAGATATACAGTATCTCTAACTGTTGCTCAAATGATACCATTTAAACAAAAACAATAGCTAACACAGGGATGGCTTTCGCTTGTTCTTTGTATATTTGCTTGGCAAGACTGTTAAGGGTATGAAAACCGACACATTTAGGCTCTGCACATGGCAATGGGAGACCTGCCACTTGGCGTACAGCTCTTTTACTGAGAAAATGGGAGGAAGTGGGAGTGGAGAGCATTGGCTCTGACCTGCCGGGGACAGAGCAGGTGCCTGGCTGCTGAGCAAGCAGATTGTATGTCGCTGCACTGGTAACGGGATTATACCTGGCACTGCAGCAAAAGGCTCTTCTTATCTGACGCTACCCAGGCTTACATCAGGCACAATTTCTTTAATGTTTCAAAAGAAATTGCACTGCTTTCAGTAAGAATAGTAAGGACTCTCCCTTTTCTATAAATCATTAAAAAAAAAAAAAAACTGGTCTGCAAATATTTTTAAATGCAGTAGGAGAGAACTTTCTGCCTGATCAGGCATGTCAGGAAATTAAGACAGCTTCTCAGATGAGAACTCCAGATGCCCAGGATGGCTGGTGCTGGGTTTTACACGTATTTTAAAGACCCGAACTCTACTGATAGAGCCTGGTGTTGGGGTCTCACTGGGGACACTGGGGACCATGCACTGGCACTGGCTGGGTCTCCTCTCTGGGAAGTTTTCTTACCATGACTCCAATGCTTTCAGAACTCGCTAATCTAATAATAAAGCAACTTAACAATGAATGCCTCCCCCCGACCCTGTTTTGGAATCAGGCATGATGAGACTGTGGGCAGGAAAGACAGAAGGCAACCAAGTTTGGAAGGAGTGGTCATGGAAAGCCATCAATGAGACAGAAAAATAATCAGTGCAAATCCTCCTGGTTTTGTTGGTATTCTTGCTTCTGGTTCTACATTATCTCAATTCTAATTTATCCTTTACGTAAAATCATCCCAGGAATAGGGACCCAAAACATCGGAAAATGTTAAGTACCTTTGGCAGGAAAGACGGGAACTGCGCTCTACTTTCAATCAAATGTGGCCTTTGGTGACAGCACTGCGCCCCTCACCCCAGGCCCACCAGGGGCTGCAGAAGCCTCACCACTTGGGCAAAATAAAAGAAGCCTCCCCACTTGGGGCACGTGGTCTTTTGTGCTAAGAAAATAGTTCCCAAAACTGCAGAATCTTTCAGGTGGATGTACCGTCTTCTCCCAGGTGCCCAAATCGCATCCTCACCATCCCAGCTTTCTGCCCCTGGCTGGTCTGAGCCTGTGTGTCTCCAGGAACCCTGCTATCTTTCTGTTTGGATCTGTGGCCCACGATGCCCAGGCAGCTCTTCTTTTGTCTGCTGCTCTGCACAGGTCCCTTCTGATCCCCGCGTGCCGTGTAGGAGAGCATCCCTTATCAACCAGGAGCAGGCGCTTCCCTGGAGAGTCGGTTATTTGTGGAACCCACCTCCCCATCTCTGGCTTCTGGAGCCAACCTGCAAGGGCTCCAGTCCAGCCTTGGTCCTCAGGCCTCCCTCTGGGCAGGTCCCTGGGTCCCGTGTGGGGACACATGCGTGTGCACTGCATGTGCACGCACCAGCTCGAGTCAGCTTTGGTCAAAAAGTCCCCAGGCCTTGGCCAATTCTGGACAGACCTCAGTAATGTGACTTGACCTCAGGCTACCTCATGTCCTGCTATTGCCAGAGTGGGTGTTGGGCTTGGAATACAATAACCCATCCCCCCTCCAAATAAAAGAATCCATAAATAGCCTTCGATAGTCCATCCACCCTCTGTTACTTCCCGCCCTCATGTGCTGCCTCTAGCATGTACAGGTATCTGCGGGAACACCTGAAGTGCTGCTCTGTGGTCTCTGAAGGGAAGGAAGGGGCACCACCCTGGGCTGCCCCGCAGTGAGGCTGCGGTGGCCTCAGTCCCTTCCACAGGGTGCTCCCAGGCTCCTCCTGGTCACTCTGTAAAGGCCACTCTTTAAGAACAAGAGATAAACGCTTGTATTTTTCCTTTGTTTTGTGCTCACAGAAGTAGTGGGAGTGAAGTTTGCCTACATAAAAACACTAAATTACAGTTGTTAGTTCCTTAAACTGTCAAGATTGCTTGTGTGTATCTCAGTCTAATGCTGCTTTCCCTGTATTATTTTAATTTGAGAGCTTCTAAGTGAAGCCTTCAGAACCTTGGCTCCTGGGCCCCAGAAGGCTGTAGCTGATCCTGAGATTGTGCGATCCCTTGAAATCATATGCAAAAATGTATGTGTTTTCTGGGAAGAAACACTGTAGGCTTTATATCTTTAAAGGGATTCCTGGGCTTCCCTGGTGGTGCAGTGGTTGGGAGTCCACCTGCCGATGCAGGGGACGCGGGTTCGTGCCCCGGTCCGGGAAGATCCCATATGCCGCGGAGTGGCTGGGCCCGTGAGCCATGGCCGCTGAGCCTGCGTGTCTGGAGCCTGTGCTCTGCAATGGGAGAGGCCACAGCAGTGAGAGGCCCGTGTACCGCAAAAAAAAAAAAAGGGATTCCTGATGCAAAACAAGGTCAGCACGACTGTTCTCGAAAATCACAGCCGGGATGGCCTGAAATAAAGACTGTGTGTAGTGCTTTTCATGCAGGGTATCTCAGAGCATCCAGATGGAAGTGACCAGTACATGACAATAGGGTCACAAGAGCTGAGGAGGAATAAATAGCCATGAATCAGTGGAAAACTAGGTTTTACTGAAAACTGGGTTTTAATACTGCATCACCTTTGCTTCAGGTCCACACTCTTATTGCAGCCTTGAAGCAGAAGAAACATAAATGAATCAAAGGCATATACCCCTCTGGTCAGCAGTCTGGCTCCAGACTCACACTACCGAGGTTCTACCCCTTCCAACCCTGTGCCCAGGGGCAAGTGATTCACCCTCTGTGCAAGCCTACGTGAAACAGAGACAACCACAGACCTCTCTGTCCTCTCAGGGTTGCTGTAAGGCTGACATGAGCCATCACACAGAAGAGCTTAGGTATTAGGTGGGTGCAGGCGAGTAGCGGGTGTTCTTTAGGTGGAGGCTGTGAATGCTGGTGTTATTATCATAACACCCGAATTACAACCCCGCCTGAGACACATCCATGCTGGTCAGAGACTACGAGGTGTCCCTGAGTCCAAATCACCCAGTTTACACTCTT
>NW_006779682.1:1939119-1949031 GCF_000442215.2 Lipotes vexillifer
CATAACTGTGGAGCCCACCAGCAACCCCCCGACCATATCTTACACGTAGGCACGTGCTCATAGTCTGAAGTCCAGTTTTCAAAAGTATCTGCAGCTTTCATGGCATTGTCCATGTTCAGAAGTAGAGGATGGGGACACGCATGGGAAAGGAAGTGTGGAAAAACATAGGGGGACCTGTGAGCTGGTGGGAGACCCCAAGTGGCTGTCATGCCGATGCTGGATGGTGGCTCCTTCCAGGTAGGGCAGCTAAAGGTTTGCATTTCTCTTCTTCAGTGAGCCTGAGAGTCTCCCAGCTAAAGAGTCTTTGGGGTTAAGAAGGGATCTGTAAGATGAGAAGGCTACTAGAGCAGCTACTATTTGTTGCCAGCCCCATTTCAGTTCCCCTCCTCTCTCAGTGTTAAGTGTTTATTCGTGTCCCCTTAGAATTCATATATTGAAGTCCTAACCCCTAGTATCTCCAAATATGACCTCATTTGGAAACAGGGTTTTTGCAGAGGGAATGAGTTAGAAGGACGTGTTACTGGAGTCGTGCAGCCCTCAATCCAATAGTAGTGATGTCATACAAAAAGGAGAAATTTGGACACAGACATGGAGCGAATCAGTCTTGTGAAGACAGAGATTGGAGGTATGCTTCCACAGCCAAGGGAAGCTGGAAGAGGCCAGGAAGGATTCTCCCCTAGAGTCTTCAGAGGGACCATGGCCCTACCAAAACCTTGATTTTGGGTTTCTGGCCTCCAAAACTGTGGTAGAATAAATTTCTGTTCTTTAAATCACCAGTCTGTGGTACTTTGTTACACAAATGCACTCAGTGATAACAGAGATCTTTTGCAGAATCTTGTGTTTGAGGGAAGCGCACCACAGCTAGGTCACCCGCTCCAGCAGGTAAATCCTAATCTGTCTACACTAGTGGATGTGAACTCTAGTCTGAACCAACCAAGGACAGCCTTCTCCCTTTGAGCATAATTGGTTTAAGGATGGGCATGTGACCAGTTTTGGTCAATGAAATGTAAGAAATCCTTTGTGATATTTTTGAAAAGATTTCCTTATTCTTAATTGTAGACTCAGCAGGAGATGTTCATCTCTTAATTCTTGGCCCTATCTGGAGGTGACACCTCCAGATACTCTATCATGGCAACCATTTTAGCACCATCTTGAGGATAAACCAAAACATAAAGGAAGGTGGAGCCAAGAAAACCAGAAAAGTTGAGATTTATCCCTAAGCTACTGCATTTGCAGTCCCCCCGCCTCTGAATTCATCACTGTGAGAGGACCAATTACTTGATTGCTTTTCTGTCTGAGCCAGTGTGGGTCAGGGTTTTCTTATTTGCGGCTGGAGGCATCGAAACTAAATAGGAAATGGACAGATCATCAGCAGGTAATGGGGCTCAGTTCAGTCATACTGCTCCCCCCAGCAAGTCAGGCTGAGATCAATACCCCTGAGAGGTTGAGGAGTCTTATTTTGGTTGAGGAACCCCATCCAAATTGGCATTCATAGCATGATACTCTGGGTTGGGGTAAGAGAGGTCTGTGGAGGAAGGACAGCTGAGGGTCAGTGGCAACCGAAGGCCTTGGGCACATCCCAGAGCAGGGAGGTCGGTACCTGGTGGAGGGAGAGTGGTGAATACCAACAGCATTTTTTCAATGTTACTGGGGCCAGTATCCCTCCGAGGGAAAGAACGTGTATTTTCTCCCCTTACTTACTTACGTCTTTTTCCTCCTTCTGTTTGGAGGCCCCCTTCTACCATCAACTGAAAAGTTATTTCTGCCAGTTTGAGGTAATCTCTGCTATTTCAAGGTTTCTCAGTTGATTTAAGATCTTTCCTCTCCCATGGCCTCCTGGGGGCGGTGGCATCAGTGCTGTGGGTCCTCAGTTATCTGTCACCCTCCGTGCTGGCATCCGCTGAGATGCCTACAGTCCCATCTGGTCTCTGGCCATGGGATCACTGCCTAGTGACCCACAGGAGCCCCTCTTGGTCCCCCAGCTGCCCCTTGTCAGATCTGTTCACTTATCCAGTCAGCAGTATTCACTGAGTATCACCTGATGTCAGGGACTGTACTAGACACTGCTTATTCCTTGAACAAGTTTCCCAGCATGAAGCATACATCCCCATGGGGAGAATGACATGCAGATCGGGATGTAACATAATGCCCTGCAGAGAACAGAATGAAGTAAGGAAACGAGGGGTGCACGTGCTCGGAGAGAGCAGCCCAGGCAGATGGAAGGGCAAGTGCAAAGTTTCGAGGTAGAAGTGGGTTACATCTGAGAACTAGTGGGGAAACCATTGCGCTCGGAGTGCAGTGAACAAAATGAGACCATAGAGCTAGGCAGGGGCTAGATCCATGGTCAAACTTTGGACTTGATTTTAAATATGATAAAATGCCACTGGAGGATTTTGAGCAGAGGGAAAGCATTATAACAACTATAGCTACAACTTATTCTAAACGCTTATCTAATTCAGACAATAACGCTCAGAATTGTAGGTTATGTCTGACTTATAGGAGGCACAGAGAGAGGCCGGGGAGCCTCCGGCAGAGCAGGTGGGAACAGTTGCCGCTGTCCCGAGGGGAGACTAGGAAGGTTGCATCTCCCACGGTGTCCCAGGCGTTCACTCCGATTCTACTTCTCATGCCCTGTGGTTAGAGGGGCGCTGCTCAGGAGCCCAAACAGGTCCCTCCAGGCCCCATTCTGAGCTGTTAGGGCTCAGGATTCCTTTAGGAGACCCTCACGTGTGACCAGCTCTCCTTCTCTCCTGAGTCTCCGTCCCCACCCCTAACCCCACCCACTTCCCCAGTTCACCTGGTACACATTTCTGCAGTCTGTCCAGATTTGCACTCTTGCTTCTAGCTTACTAAGCTGATAGCAAGAAGCAGTGCTAGTGGTTTCTACCGCCCTTTCCTATCATGATAGACCTCACTCGACAGTTTGAGAACCATGTGGGTATTTATTTTGCTGGTTACTGAGTTTATCTATTCCAAGTAAGCATCCTGGAACTGAGGAAATAACCATACGATGAATTTAAAGATTTGTTATGTCCACTGTAAGCTGGCCCTAAACCAAAACACACTGATTCCCTGACCTAAAAAAAAGCCCCTACCCTGATCCTTGGGCCAGGGTAATCTTTTGGTTCTTTAAAAATTAGTGTCAGTTCAGGGTCACCACCCCTATACTAAATGAGTCATTTTTGTTTGGCCGCTTTTAAGATTTTCTTTCTCTTGGGATTTCAGAGTGTGACTATGATGTACCTGAACGTTGTTTCCTTTGTATTTGTGTAGATTTGGATTGAGGAGTTCCTTGGACCTTTAAGCTGATACCTTTTTTCAAACCTGAGGTGTTTACAACCATCGTTTTTCCAGTAATTCTCTCTTTTTTTTTTTTTTGTCCTATTCTTTCTTGCCTCTTATTCTAGGACACATATGTTAACCCACTTGATACTGTCCCAATATCAAGATTTCTGGTACTTGGATCATTTTTCTTCCATCATTTTTCTCTCTCAGCAGATTGCATATTGTTTAATCTACTTTAGTCATTACTGGCTCTCCCTTCAGGGAGAATTTATTGTGATGTAAATTATAAGTCAGAGCTTATATGTTTTCCACACATGGTTAGTCAGTTGTCCTAACATCATTCACTGAGCATCTCATCCTGTCCTTACTTTCTGAAATAACAATTTCATTTGAGGGAAAGATATTTAAGAAAATGAGGTCTCAAGTCAAACTTCCTGGTTAGCTCTGCTAATTGCTAGCTGTGTACCTTGGACAAGTTACATAAGCTTTATGTGTTTTAGTTAGTTAGTTCTCCAGTCATCTCAGACTGTTGTTGTGGGCATGAAATGAATTAGCATAAACATATAAATCACCCAAAACATAGGAATAAAGTTGGATCCCCACCTCACACCATATACAAAAACTAACTCATAACAGATAATAGACTTAATGCAACAGCTAAAACTATAAAACTTTTAGAGTAAAATATTGGAGTAAATTTTTATGTCAGTGACATGAGAAAAATTACGTAATTTGGACTTTATAAAAATCAAAACACTCGTGCATCAAGAAAATGAAAAGACAGCTTGGAGAATGTGTAAAAATATTTGTGAATTGTATATCTAATAGGATATTTGCATCTAGAACTCTTACAACTCAATAAAAACACAAATAACCCAATTAAAAAATGGACAAAGGATTCGATAAGACTTTTATCTAAAGAAGACATACAGATGACCACTAAGCACATGAAAAGATGCTCAACATCATTAGTCATAGAGAAATGCAAATCGAAACCACAATAAGATACCACTTCATAGCCACAAGGATGGCAAAAAACAAAACAAAAAAACAGACAAATGTTAGCAAGGATGTGGAGAAATTGGAACACTGTACGTTACTGGTGGGAATGTAAAATGGTCAGTCTGCTTTAGATAGCAGTTTAGCAGTTCCTCAAAAAGTTAAACATACAGTCACCGTATGACCCAACAATTCCACTCCTATGTATATACCTAAGATAAATAAAAACATATGTCAACACAGAAACTCGTACATGAATGTTTAAAGCAGCACTATCCATAATAGCCAAAAAGTGAAAACAACTCAAAGGTCCATCAACTGGTATATGGATAAACAAAACGTAGTATATCATATAATAGAATATTATTCAGTCCTACGGACACTTGAAGTAGCAATATATTCTACAACATGGATAAATCTTGAAAGCATTCTAAGTGAAAGAAACCTGGCACAAATGACCGTATATCATAGGATGCCATTTATATGAAGTGTCCAAAACAGGCAAATCCATAGAAACAGAAAAAATATTCGTGGTTGCCGAGGGCTGGGAGGATAGGCCAATGGAGAGTGACTGCAAATGAGAACAAGATGTTGTATGGGGGGGATAAAAATGTTTTGGAATTAGAAAGTGGTGAAGGTTGCAGAACACTCAACGGTACACTTGAAACTCGAGTTTTATGGTATGTGAATTATACTCAATAAAGCTACTATTTCTAAAAATTCCAGACTATCTAGCAACTTCAGGTGAACCTGTGCAACGGTTGTTAAGAGTTTAGGTTTTGAAGTTAGATAATCTGGTTTCAAACCCCAGGTTCATGGCTTCTTAGTTATGTAAACTTGGGCAAGTTCTCTAACCTTTCCAAGCCCTGTGTTCCTCTTCTGTAAAATGGAGATAATTGTGCCTACTGTCTAAAGCAGCAGTCCTCAACCTTTTTGGCACCAGGGACTGTTTCATGGAGGACAATTTTTCCATGGACCCGGGAGGGGTGGGGGATGGTCCAGGCAGTAATGCGAGCGATGGGGAGCGGTGGAGAGCGGCAGATGAAGCTTTGCTCGCTGCTCACCTCCTGCTGTGCAGCCCATACCACTACCAGTCCGTGGCCCAGGGGTGGGGACCCCTGGTCTAAATCTGGGAGGATTAAGTGATAGAATATTCTGACAACAGAGTGTCTGAAAAAGAGGAAAGATAAGCTCTTCATTAGTGGAAGCTGCTGTACTCAGGCCCTAAATGCTCATGGATACTTTTGCATTGAGTTGTCTTTTTACTTTGTTTCGTTTTCTTTTCTTTTTAATTTCTACACCCTTGTCTTGTGGTTAAATAACTGTATCAGTACAACACGGTTAAAGATTTGATAGGGCAACACTTGCCTCTCTTCTGACGGCTCCAAGGTCAACCCTCCCTCATCTCTGTTACTTGACATTGTCTTTGCTCTGCTCACGTGTTTCTTCTTCCAGATAAGCTTTTGTCTATTTCAAAAACGATCATGGGGGGTGATTAAAATTTCATTTGATTTATAGAATAGCTTGGAGTGGGGGACACACATCTTTATAACACTGGGTCCTCACACTTGTGTGCCCTTTACTGAGGATGTAAGATTGTCCCCATTTTCCCTCTTTCTACTTGTGTGTCCTTGACTGAGGATGTAAAATTCTCTCCATTTGGAACATATACATGTCTTACTGTTTTTTTCCCCACAGAATTTTGAATTTTGTATACGCTATTTTAAATAGATATTTTGCCTTTCCCTTTTACTTGTATAGTTGAATCCCCAGATCTTAATAATTTTATATTATTATTGGACTCCAGTTTATGTTTGAATGCTTTTTCAGCATTAGAAGCTTCATGGTGGGGTGGTCTGTGACAGGAAGACTCACAGATACATGCATTTCAGTTTCAACCCTAGTTGACTAGTTCTTTCATTCGTTCAAAAACATTTGCTGAGTTCCTGCACGTACCAGGCAGTCAGTCGAGCATATGGGCTGGGGTCTCAGAACTCTGCACTCCCACCTTGTTTCTGTCCATGCCTTCCAGCCATGGCCCACCAGGTATACACAGGTAGTGGAACAAGTTGGGTTTATTCTTGTCCTGAGGGAGAACACACACCATGGGGACCAGTGAGGTGTCTTAAGACGGTGTCAGAAAGGACGTATTATATACATGGGCCTATGTTAGGTGATCTGGGGAAAGGTCAAGGAAGCAGCACTTGGCTCTGGATTGGATGCTGTTGGCAGTGGGGGTGATTCTATGATTGGGCATCTTAACGAATCTCATCCATAAGTGGGGAGGAATAGAGTCAGCCCATAGCTGTGGTTAGTAAAGATGCAGTGGCCACTCATATTATCCAGGAGAGTGGATGTTTGGCCATTTTGTTGTATATTTGGATAATGTTCATGCTATTGTCTGTATTCAGATATGATGAAGGGGTGGGCTTGCTTCATCTTGATCCATCTCAGTCACAGAGTGGCCTTGTCTGCTTTGGTGTTCTGTGAAGTTGTTTACATTCAACGAGAGAACACCAAAGACCCAGCTGGGAAGCCCCAGCCAGCTCAGCTCCTGGACATCAGGGGCTGCCTTTCTCTCTCTCATGGCTCTTAATCATTACTGTCACATCATTGGTTTTAACATAATTCCTTTGGAAAAGGATGCAGAAGACAATGGATGGTTTTGTTTAGGAATAACTTAAGAAAAGCAGCTACAGATAAATGTTGTCCTCAAGGGCTACTGGACTTTTATTGTGAGCTCAGCTGAAACAAGCTTATGATTCATCTGATCTGTCATGGCCCTTGTGAACAGGTGCATGGAAATAGGCTTACAGAAAGGTGAGGCTCAGAGATTTCCCTCTGACAATTTATACCATGTAGAGTGTGGGTATCTGGGCTGTAATGCTCACTTGTGTCTTGGGGACTCCCGGGTTTGGCCTTCTGCAGGGACAATCTGAACTACTCATGTTAGGATGCATCCAAAGACAACAGCCCCAGAGAAGAGTCGCTGATGAACATTTGTAATGCGATGGCGAGTCATGGAGGGATGCCCGTGGCCGCCAGGGCAGTGACCAGCCATCCACTTTTTGCAGTTCCAGACATGGCTGCATCAGAAGGACAGAGAGAGGGTGGGCAGTGAGGCTTTGCATATACATTTTCCCACTTTCTATTTAAATCCCCACACCCTTAGCCAGTTGATTCCAGCACCTCAAGTTAGGTGTTCACATGTGTGCATCTATCTGTTTAGCTATTGATTTTAAGGGCTGTTATGGAGGACCACAGCCCATATACACACAGGCAGGTAAGCTCCTCTTCCCTCTGAGGCTGTGTGAGCATAACAGATACCTGATTTTTAGCTCATTCTGGGCACCAGCACCATGGTTTTAATTGTCAGTGTTTTATATTATACACTGAAGGACTACACAAGATTTTATAAGCATGGCAGAGGAAACATCATTGAGAATGGCTGACTCAATACTCTTATTTTCTCTAAGAAGAACTGGGAGATAAACAGTATTTAGCTGATTCTATAATTTTAGTCCTCTCTCTAAGGAAATGAAGAGCACCCATCACTTATGGTCCCAGAAGCATCGCTTCCTGCTGGGGTGGCCTGATTCTCATCTCTGGGCGGTGCCTTGGGATCTGGCCTGTACTGAGAAGTTCCTGCCTTGCTTCCTGAACCTTATTCTTTAGCCTCTATACTTGCTTAGAGCGGAGTCTTTACTGTCAATGAGAGAGGAGCCAGTGCAAAGGCCTGAAGTACGGAAAGCTTGGTGGGTCTCTTCAGAGATGCTGCTGGGGTAGAGAACAGAGCTCCAGGAAGAGGTGGTGAAGTGCGTACAGCTGATAAGGACTCTGCATTGCACTCTGGAGGAGCTGCATGGCCCCTTCTTCTGTCCTTTCTCCTCATGGGTGTATTTGTACATGTCAGCTTTTTCTTTAAAAAAAATGAAATCAAACGAGATCTATCGGTTTGCATCTCCTTTTTTGGTTGACAATAAATCCTAGTTGTCTTTCTAGATAAATATACATAGTTCCATCTCACTCTTTTTAACAGGTGCATCATACTTCCCTCTGTGGTTTGGCATCACTTTTATACCCATTCTTTTCCTGGACATTCAGCTTGGAAATAATTTCACATGTTCACGTCCTTTGAGAATAATCTACTCTGGGCCTCATAAGTTGTTTCTCCCCATTATTTGCAGCAGGAAGGAACACAGGAGGGGATGAGCAAGAAAGCTGAGGCCAGACCATTGAAGACCCTGAGTAGAAGTTTCGGAACATATATTTTTAGGTTTTCATCATTTCTTCACTTTTCATATACTGCTGAGGGCTACCAGAGAATAGTGTTTTCTCCCCAGAGCCTTAGGTCACACACCCAGTCTTCTGTGGCTCATCTATAGATTTGGCACAGAATGGACCAGACCGTTGCTAGAAAAGGGAAGCAGAATAGAGTCAGACTTGCTTTGCAATTCTGAGTCTATAGCCATTCGTTTTAAATGTGAAAAAAGAGAGAAAAAAGCACTTTTGCTTAAAGCCTATTGATAATGCAACAAGGGGAAGGTACATTGCTTTGTGAAAAGAATGAGGAGAAAAGGGCATTTGGAGACCATCAATTGCATTAACATGTGCAGAATCCCCTGATTGTTGCCCCTGTCATCACACCTTTTTACCTTGGCTGTGTGTTGAAGGCAGGAGAAAGGACAGTATAAGCCTATGACTAATAAAATAATTGTCTCCAGGATCACTTCCTGAGACCTCCGATAAGCCTCCCCTTCTCAAGCGCCACTGTAAATGATCCCTGCAGCTGTAAAAAGTAGGAGTGTAATAATTTCTTCACAGGTTGTTATTGTTATTGTACAGATTCTAAGTGAATCTCTTCTGCTCATGCAGTCCTGTCCTTTATGAGGGACAGGTGTCAGGCAGTGGGTCTGGGGTTTGTGTAAGTGTGTGTGTATAACAATTACTTTTGTGTTCTGCTCTCTCTTATCTCCTTCTCATACAATATAAGATGCGTTGCCTTTAAATTATCATATTTAACTTACAAGATATCCAAGAGGAGAGTGAAGAGCCCCCAGGTACTTTGCATCCTCTTCTAAGGAACAGAGTAGAGTGTCTGTGGTCTTACACAGGATAGTTGTGTCAGGCCAAGTGAAAGTATGAGCTTGCTATTGTCTTTATTCAGAGAATAAATGTGGTGTAAAGAAATGCGTACGGGTGCTGGGTTGACAAGGGGTGAGTACGGGTGCCAGGTTGACAAGGGGTGACCTTGTGACAGTCAACGTTATGTGTAAACTCAGCTAGGCCATGGTGCCCAGTTGTGTGGTCAAACACCAGTCTAGATAGTGCTGTGAAGGTATTTCTTGGATGAGATTAGCATTTAAATCAATAGACTTTGAGAAAAGCAAATTACCCTCTATAATGTGGGTGGGCCTCATCTAATCAGTTGAAAGTCCTTAGAGAAAGTAGACTGAGTTGCCCAGAGGAAGAAGGAATTCTACCTCCAGGCTGCCTTCTCACTGGAGCTGCAAAGGCGACTCTTTCCTGGGTCTCCAGCCCACCCACCTGCCAGCCTGCCTCCAGCCCTCATAACCTGATGAGCCTCTTCCTTAACGCACATCTATCTATACCTGCATACTGTGGGTT
>NW_006779682.1:1949258-1977067 GCF_000442215.2 Lipotes vexillifer
TCTTTCCCTGAAGGACGCTGACAAATGTGGACTTTGGTTCTAGTGGTCGGCAGCTCAGGAAGGACTGTGTTTTCACATCCACCCTGCAGTGCCCACAACCCAAATGTCTGCTTCCATGAAGTCATAGATTCTAACATGCCATGGAAGTCCCACGTCGTTTTTACAGAGTTAGAACTGAGAACGTTCTCGACGGACACTCAGGGTCTGCTGCCTTTTAATTGGGGACTACCCCATTTTAAAGTTGGAAAATGCATTGGATACCTGCTCTTTTCGTGTGCAGGAAGCTGATTGCAGAGCGCTTGGGGTTAGCACCTCTGAGGGAGGACAGCAGGTAAGGACAGAGGGAGAAATTGGGGTGCAGGTGCAAGCGGGGCCTCTGCTAATCCTACGGAGAGCTCTGAAGCTGATCTGGCCCTTCAGAGCTGTCTTGTGCTGAGGCTGGAAGCCTGGGCTTTGCACCACCCGTTCCTGTCAGCCAGTCACCTTCTTTCTGTGTGTTAAGTTGCAATGGGCCTCACATCCCTTGGAGGTTGGTGTGATGTATGCTTTTAGTGATTAGAAACACTTGTGATTATAACAATCAAATACCTTGAGTAATGTCAACTGTACATTTTAGATGATGAGAATTACTGAAAGGTCTGGTCTTGATGGGGTGGAGAGAAGCATAATGAATCAATTCTTGTTTTCTCCCATGACAACCTTCACCTGGGTTCCATTGAATCTACTGTGACAACTTCTCAGACAGGTCCCAGAATTTTCTATTTCCTCATATCGTAATGGCCAGTCTGGTATAAACTGTGACATTGCACCCTCCCCATGGCTGAAAGGTTTGGTCTTTCATTCTGGGTCACTTTCTTGTCTTGAGTTGGATTATAGGAGGAGTTGGTGAGGGACAAAGGAGCCCTTATTTATCTTCACTCTTGCAGTGTTTCTCTAATACTTACCCATCAAAGTTCTCTGTGTGGCAAATAACCTACACTCCAACCCCATTCTCTGACACCACTTGGGTGTCCTTCAATTCAATTCAATTCTGACACTAACTACCCACACCTAGTTTCTGATTCCATGAAGTTAAAGGACTCGGTCCCACAGAACTGTCCTCTTTTCAGATGCCAGCATTAAGTGGTATCCCTAGGGTACCCATACTTCTGCATGGTCAGCTACAAATTAGGGGCTTCCCACAACCTCCTCAGGTTTGATCATTTGATAGAATGACTCACAGAACTCAGGAAAGTGCTATGCTTAACAATGTTGTAGTAAAAAGGATATGAATGAACAGGCAGATGAACAGGTGCATTGCACAAGATCTGGAATGGTCCTGAGCACAGGAGTTTCTGTCCCCGTGGAGCCGGGCATGTCACCCTCCAAGTACAGCGATATGTTCAAAATCAGGAAGTTCTCCAAGGCTCATTGTTCAAAGTTTTTATTCAAGCTTCATCACTGAGACATGACTGATTACATCATAGTGGAACTCAATCTCCAGCCCCTCTCCCTTCCCCAGACTGAAAGTTCCAGCCCTCGAATCACTCACTAATCAGGTGCTTTGTCTTTCAGGCAGGACCAGCCCCTCCCTTGAAACTGTCAGAGGGCCCACCTAGAGTTACCTCATTAGGATAAACTCAGGTCAGGCAGAAAGGAGTTCATTATGAATAACAAAAGACATTCTCGGCATTCCGAAATTTCCAAGGATTTTGAAGCTCCGTGACAAGACCCAGGGCCAAAGACAAGATATATTCTTTATTATATTACATAGACAACACTGGCTCCATTCTGAGAATATGTGTCACTTATTTGGCAGGGGATTTTCAGGGGGATGACAAAGAGATAAATCACTGCTCCCTCCTCTCTGGTGTTCTCCAAGCCCATATAGCAGCCTCCGCTGTTGGACTCTTACTGGTAACCAGCCATCCTAGACAAGGTATCAACCAAGCCCAAACAGTTTCTGCAGTGCCGTGGAACCTCATGCATCCTTGTCCTGGCTTTCTCTCCATCTGACATCTCTCTCCCTCTGATTTGCTTCTCCCTGCTCAGGTAGGTGTAAGATAGATAAACATGTCACCTCCCACTGAAAGTAGCCGTTGGGGAGTATGAATTCCATTCTCCTACCCTCTTGGCACTCTGACCCCTATGAGTGATTCTGTTGTAGCCCCCCTCACTTGGGTTTGGGGGGGACAGGTGACACAAATCATAGCACTCTCTCATAACTCAAGACTATTTCCTCTTTCTTTCCTATTTATCCTAATTTTGTTTTATGCACTGGGAAGGAATGGGGACTGGGGTGATGGATGGAAGTAACAGAGCTTAGTAAGCCCTGGGGAGGAACGTGGTCCCAGTATTCTTTAGATGGTTTAAGGACAGCTTGTGTCATAGAAACCAAATCAAAGGCAATAATGGAAGTCCTCCTTAGCACCCACTTGTATTTTCTTGGCCACTTAGCTGGCCCTTTTTAATAAAATACATTTTTTCTGATTATAATAATTGTACATATTCCCAGATCTTTTAAAATGGAATAAGTGAAAAAGTAGAAAAGTCTCACCTGATCCTAACATTCAAAGATGGTGTTTTAAAGTAGATCTCAGAGAAGAATCTCTCTTTTGCCTGCCCAAGGTCTGAAAAATGCGAATGAGACAAAGGAGTCAAACAATAGCATCTCTCCTCAAAAGTTAAGAACAGAACTGGCATATAATTCAGCTATCCCACTTCTGGGTATCTAAAGAATATGAAAACAGTAACCCCAAAAGCTATCTCCGCCCCCGTGTTCATCGTAGCATTATTTACAATGACCAATACATGGAAACAACTGAAGCTCCCATCAGTGGATAAATGGATAAAGAAGATGTGGTATACATACACAATGGAATACTGCTCAGCCATAAAAAAGATAAAATCTTGCCTTTTGCAACAACATGGATGGGCCTTGAGGGTGTTATGCTAAGTGACATAAATCAGGTGGAGAAAGACAAATACCATATGATTTCACTCATGTTTAATATAAAAAACAAACAAACAAAAGAAAAATAAATGAACAAACCAAGTGGAACGAAAACAAACACGTAGGAACAGGGAACAGAGTAGTGGTTACCAGAGGGAAAGGGGTGGGGGGAAGGTAAAATGAGTAAAGGGGATCAACTGCTAATGGATAGAAAATAAATTTTTGGTGGTGAGCATGTAAGTTATACAGAATAGAAATATAATGTACACATGAAACTCATATAGTGTTATAAATCAGAGTTACCTGAAAAACCACAATAAAACAAAAGAAAACGAACAAACAAAAATAATGTCTCATTTGTCACTGACCAAAGTGTCGTGAGACAGTGCTGTTTACATCTCTGGGCAAATGAGCTTCCTAACTTGAGCCAGGAATCCAACACTGCACACAGGCAGTCCTGAGCATCCCTGGAATCCTGTTGGCCTTTGTGCCATACCAAAGCGCAGACCCGCTGTGCATCCTTTACAGCATGAAGGGGTGTATTAGTCATCTAATATAAATCAGATGTAACTAATGGCTTTGTAACAAATTACCGCAGACTTAGCAGCTTAGAGCAGCACACATTTATCATCTCCTAGTGTCCTTGGGTCGGGAGTCCAGGTACAGCTAACCTGAGCCTTCTTCAGTGTCTCTCTCAAGGCTGCCATCAAGGTGTCAGCCGTGGCCGAGGTCTCGTCTGAAGGCTCCACTGGGGAAGGCTCTGATGCTGAGGTCATGTGGTGGATGACAAAACTGAGTTCCCTGCAGTTGCAAGTTCCCACTTGGTTCTTGGCCAGAAGCCACCCTTACTTCCTTGAGCACATTATGTCTCCACCATGGCTGCTTTGCTTCCCCCAAACATGCAAGCTGAGGAGGCAGCAGAGAGTCTCACGTCAGGAGTTAGAATCTCATATAACCTGAGCACGGAAGTGAGACCCCACACTCAAGAGGGACTCCCTGAGGGTGTGGGTGTCAGAGGCAGGATCACTGAGGGGAGAACCTGCCCACCATACGGTGCGTGTTTCTGCCAGCTCCCAGCAAAACGCGGAGAAAAGGATGGAGCAAAATATGCCTGGTCCCTCCGTCCAAACTCACTACTAAGCATAAGTCACTGCTCCCTTGAGTTGAAATGACGGAGAGATGAGAGTTACACGGACAGATCTGACCCCCTGAGGAGGCACCCAGCAGGAGTAGTGGGAAACAGCCTTCCTCTCCAAAAACTTACAAGGATGTTGTCTGCTTTTTCTCCCTGCTTACATGTGCTTACACATTTTTCTATAACTAGAATCATCTGAACTTCCTCTTGAATAACCTACCCTTTGTTCTCATCTACATATGGTCAACATTTTTCTATCATTCAGTATTTTTCTGCCACGTGCTTTTTAGTGGTCTGCACTCTCCATCACTTGGCTGGTCCTGTGTCAGTTTAGCCCTGTCCTTGGCGGCCAGTTTTGCCTTCTTATTATCTCCAAAGCTGCATCAGCAGCAGAGCTTCCTACATTATCTTTCATTGGAGCCAAAAGAGAGAGCAGGCAACATGCTCCAGAACAAGGATGTGGGAGCCCAGAAATCTGCAGAGAGGCCTCCCTTGCACATCCGGTAGTATCACAGGATGGAGACTGAGCTCGTGCTTGGTGGTCTCAGCATCCCTGAAACTGACCTGACTGCCAGAGAAAGGATGCCAGAAAGGAAGGAAAGGGTCTTGGAGACCCAGGGGCAGGTTACACACACTCACAACCCAACCTCTCACTCGTGTATCATTCAAGTCTTGAACGTGCCGATGCAGCCCTTCACTGAAGCGGTGCTTAATTACTTCCAGCAACCTCCATGGACATGGCCTGTCAGTAATCTTTCAAATGTTCTCGTTAGCAGTGAGGTTGGGAACGCCAGCCCGACCCCGCATAGCAAGCAGCCGTCACCGAGCCATCGCCGGCACTTCAGCGGCGTCTTAATGTGAGAGTCGCCCTTTCACTGATTAGCAGCGGAGATAAAAGGTGGCCACAGTGAGGCTGTCTGGGGATTCAGAAATTCTGGGTTGATTCTTCTTGAAGAAATGTAATATGTCCACGTTTTGCACTACATTAAGCAGGCCATTCATCACACATGTCCACCATGAGTGTGGAATGTAAAAACAATTATCAAACAAACCACAGAAGATACACCAAGATAACTTAAATCTTTTCATTTCCAGCTCACCATGCAGTACCATATACCTCCTCCCATCATCTCTTTACACCCCCCGTTCCTGCCCCCATCCATCCTTAAATGCAGTAGTCTTCCTCTCCCTTTCCCCACGTTCCTCACCCACACCCCTGACTTTTCCTTAAAACACCAAAACTTTTCATCCCTGTAGGAATGTTTCAGAGACACAGACACAGGAAGAATGTTGAGGCTCCCAGACGCTGCATGGATTAAGCTCAGAACAGAGGCCATGAATTCCCAGCCTTCCCTAGGTCATTCTGTCTGCCTGAGCCCTGGAATTGCAGAATCCTGCAAGTATCAATACATGTGCAGTCTCAGATTTAAATGCAAAGGTCATGAGGTTAAGGTCACTGTGAGTAGAATCTGCAAAACCAGGAGGTGACAGCACACTAGGGCTTAAAAATCAACAAGGAGACCACGGTGATCAGTCAGAACAGCTCTGCCAGGCCTGAGACCCGTGTCAACACAGAGGCCTCCCTCCTCCAGGGGACAGTGCCAGCGGCCTGGCTCCGAGGGCCGACCTTGATGCAGGCTCTGGTGGGATTGGGGTCTCCTGCTCAGGAGCCAGTACCACCTCTGGGTTCTGTTGCCACAGACAGGCACTGTGCCCCTTCCTGGCCTGGGGCTCCTGTTTCCCTCTCCATCACTCAGTGGCTGCACGGTACCTCTGTGTTTCCCCATCAGGTCATGACTGCTTCAAATCTGGGCTCCCTGAAGCTGCAATGCCAGCATCCCAGGCTGCGAAGTGAGTTCCTGACTCACTCCTGCCCTGGAGACCCAGTACATCCATGCTTCAGAGAGACAGCAGCCTTTACACACAACCTCCAGGGACCTCTGGGAACGTTGGCTCCTTATATGGCTTTGATTGCAATGCTGCAGACTCTCAGTCTGGGAAGTCTGGACTCCCCGGCAGGGAGGGTCCTCACCCAGTCCCCTGGTCTTGCTCTAGGCTTCAACTCCCTCCAACAACCTGGTGAAAATCTCCTGTAGCCTTGACTTGAATGCATCCACTGATGGAGAACTCACTACTTTTACAGGCATCTTGTTCTAGTGGAAATATCCTGAATATTATTTTTTTTATAATACTATTATTGAATTCCTACATTTTTCTAAGAAACATACTAGACACTTTCAATATAGTTATATGCTAATTTCCAACAGTGCTGCAGTTTGGGTGACTCTATTTGCCATGTTTCAGATGATAAAACTGATGTTCTTGCAGGTTAAGATGGACTCAAGGTCACATGTGGGGTGACCAGCTGTCCTGGTTTGCCTGAGACCTTCGGTTTTAGCATTAAAAATTCAGTGTCCAGGGCTTCCCTGGTGGTGCAGTGGTTGAGAGTCCGCCTGCCGATGCAGGGGACACGGGTTCATGCCCCGATCCAGGAAGATCCCACATGCTGCGGAGCGGCTGGGCCCGTGATCCATGGCCACTGAGCCTGCGCGTCCGGAGCCTGTGCTCTGCAATGGGAGAGGCCACAGCAGGGAGAGGCCTGCGTACCGCCAAAAAAAGAAAAAAAAAAAAATCAGGACACTTAACCCTGATACATTCCTATTATCTAATGGTGTAGGAGCTGAGGTTTAATCCTTTGCTCTTCCAGCCTACACATTATGACTTGTGCCTGTTTTCTCATTCTGCTCTTCAGAGTCTTAATCACTATTCTGTGTTCTTCCTCCATGTTAATTCTCGTTGCTCCCAAGTCCTGAGCTGGGTACCCCCACTCACCCCAAAGTCCCATTCTGCTGGGGCCTCCGCTTCGGCAGACCCATGCTCCTTGTTGGACATGGGAAAAGTGGCCGTGGGACTCCTGCCCGAGTTTACTCAGATCCCCTGGACATGCTTCTTACTGAATCTTTAAGGGACAGGAACCTGGATCTCGCCCGAAATCAAAGACTGTTCTCTCTCCGCCACTCCCATCCCCCTCGTGGCTAGGTCAGTCTGACAGCTGAAAGCATCATTGGTCTGTCCAGTTTCAGAAGGCTGAGGGGCATAGAGCCCACAGCAAACCGGAGGTGCACTTTCGCTGCTCAGAGAGGCCCATGTCCAAAGTCTTCCTCACTCCTGGGATCAAGGGAAGGGGAATTTGTGAGCTCTGACTGCCCAGCCACCCTACCTGCCAGCAGCAAGCTGGAGGGAGAGGAACAGGGAGAGGCAGACTGTGCCACGGGCACCTGGCAAAATTTCCCTGCCTGTTCCTGACCCCACGGGCCTCCCTGCAAGAGGGAGAGGCAGGGGTCCCAGGGGCCATGCAGATGCCCAGCAAGCTGTGATGGGCACGTTCCCAGCCCCCTTTGGTTCTCAGGCTTCCACGAGGAGCCCAGGTAAATCCTGCAAACATGAGAAGGTTCCCCATGCAAAGCTTGAATTTGTTAGGATAATAGGCCCCTTTTTGTCCTAATAACGTCCTCCCATAAGAGGGATGAGCAAGTTCCCAGGGCCGTTTGCTGCCTTTTCCGACCATTGGCACAGCTTTGATTTAAGGACACGCACTTTAATCACGCCTCGTGTGTCATTACCTGGACAGGCAGCTGCAGCCGCAAGACACAACCTCTAATAAATCACCCTGGAAGTCGCAGAGCGATCCTTTGTTGATTTTCCCTCCCAGCTATTCCGCAGCAGCTCGGCATCCTCAGGACAATGGGGTGGAAGGGAGAGAGGGCTGGAGCTAGCTGGTGGAAAGCAGGAGCACCCCTCTTTCCCTCTCTTGGCTTCCTTCCTGTGGATTCCAGGCACCTTGCCAGACTGTCCAGAGGTCGAGCCCTTGATTATCAGTTGACTGGGCACTGTCTTTTAAATAATTGCCAGGACAAAATTTCAAGCACTTCTGCATGCAGATCACAACAGCACTGAGCTTTCTTGCTTTTTAAAACATTGCTTTTATCCACCCCTCCCCTGGCTGCTGGAGAAAAATGAGACCTGTTATAAAATGCACGTCTTATCACATCCATGGCCTTTCTGCCTGCCTTGCCCTCCCCGGGCAACACGCCCGCAAACAACCAACTCCCCGGCACCCAAGCAGGGTTCCCACTGCTGGGGGCTGCTCCTTCGTCGCTGAAGCTCCTGTTTACAGAGCTTTGGTGGAAAAAACCTTCAGTGGCTCTCATTCCTTCAGAGTTTATCTTTGAGACCCCTCAGGAATGCATGGTGGAAAAGGAAACGCAAAACAGACTCAGGGTCTTAAGAAAGTGACTAAACAGGAAATAGCTGATGGCAGCACAACTGTGAATTTTAATAACGGTTCTGCTGGAGCCTGTATAATAAAAGGTGTAGGCTATTGGGCCATTATTAGAGAATGGTCAATTTCCGTATGTCAGCACACCCGAGGAGAAATGGCCTCTCCCAGGTGTTGTCTAATGTGTGTGCATACTGGGGTTGATAGGCTTAAATGAACATCACAGATGGGAAGTGCAAGCAAGGCAGACCCCTGAGAGGTCCCTCCCTCTGCTCCTTGTGTGGGTCACTGTCACAGCCCTCCCTGTGACACTGCGGTAGCTGCCGGAGAGGGAGTTCCTCTCTTTCTCTGCATCATCTCTTTCTCAGGCTGCTGGTCTAACTCAGCTGTCATCACCCTGCGCTCTCCAAGGGCATAGAATAGAATGCAGGAACACAGTGTGCAGAGCAAAATGTTCTAGGATCTTGAAAGGTACTGTGTGACAGGCAGGGCTGGCTTCCTGAGGAAGCAGCCCTGGCCTCATTCAGGTCCCGCACTCACGGAGGCCGTGCTCAGATCAGTGTGCTGCTGTCCTGGTCTGGAAATTCTGAATAGTTTCTGAACAAGGGTCTCCACATGTTCACTTTGCATTGAGCCCTGCAAGTTACATCTCCTGTTTACAGGTAACGTGTGTGAAAGTAGCCTTGGTAAAAGTGCTCATTTCTTTCTTTCTCCACTGCATTTCACTAGTCAAAAAAGAAAAGAACTACATGAAAGAATAGATTATGTGCCTTTTTAAAATTATAGTTGATTTACAATGTTTCAGGTGTACAGCAAAGTGATTCAGTTATATATATTTTTTCAGATTCTTTCCATTGTAGGTTATTGCAAGATATTGAATACAGTTCCCTGTGCTATACTGTAGGTCCTTGTTGTTTATCTGTTTTATTTACAGTAGTGAGTGTACGTTAATCCCAAAGATTCTGTGCCCTTGAGTCCCAGGTCTCATTAACAAAAGCAAGACAAGTGAACCAACCTAATGCGCCACCCGTCCCACACCAAATCCCCTCCTCCAAAGACTTAATTTTTTTATCTGAAAAAGAAAAGCCACTGTTATCTTTTCTCTTTCTCTATGATTTCTTCACTTGCTTTAATTCTAAACTGTGAAATGCGACAAGACTCTTACCAGGAAGATTTTTTTCCTCCTGAGCATCCGTGTTCCGGAGTCATTGTGAACACACAAGAATGTGAGCCATCCCTACTCAGGAATGAGCCCAGAGCTCAGGCAGACGGCCCTGCTGTGGGCTGTGGGCCTCAGGGGTCATTAGCTGTAAACAGAAAATAGGAAGCAAAGCCTCAGACACAGGGGAGTCCTATAAGGTTACTAAACTAAGATTGGTGATAAGACGTCACCATCACGAGGTAGGGGAGAGAGGGACGTGGTCATGGCTGGAAGCTCTGAGCACGAGATGAACATGGGCAGTGAGGAAGAGAGACCCAGGGGTCCGTACAGTTAGGATAGAGAGAGAGGCTGCGTCCCAGGAACAAGTGCACAGTACACCCACCATGGGAGGGAGTGTGGGGGTCTGCTCTTTGTAGTGAGAGACTCTCAGGCTCTCAGACTGATGAAGCAGATACCTTCTCAAACTTGCCTGTCACAATGTCAGTGGACAAGTGGGTTCTGGAAGGTTTTATCCCAACAAGCAGATGGTCCAGCCCAGAAGCCGCACATGTCACTTCTGCTCCCAGCTCACTGGCTCTAGCTAGGCACATGGCTCCATCCAACCACGAGGGACCAGAAAGAGCCAGTCTCCCAGGTGCACAGAAGGTAAAGAACCTGAAACATGTGATGAGCAGTATTCATGACCACCACAGAGCCTAGAATATGACTTTTTCACGTGATTATTTTGACCTTTCCTCCGTCCGTCTGTTCACTCATTCCTGCAGGAGTCCACCTACAAAATGGTCCTTTACTCTGTGCAAGATGTTGAGCTAAATTTTGGTGGAGTCATCGGGGTTTCTGTCCCAGGGAGCTCATATCTACTGGGGGAGCTTCACATACCTGGTGAGAAGGGGATCCAGGACATGTGTCACAAACATCATGCAAGCGATTTCCTGTAGGAATTTAGAGGAGGAAACCAGCATTTTCACAGAAGACAATCAGTGATGTTTCATAGAGGAGAGGTGACCTTGGAGCTGCATATTAACAATTTATGCGTTTGCAATAAGCAGAGACGAGGAAGAGAAGGGAGAAGGCATTCCTCAGTGGGAAACAGCCTGAACGAAATCCTAGAGGCTAGAAAACAGGAGATATTTTAACTGGAAAAGGAACACAGGTAATTTACTGTTGACTTGTGGGAGATGTTGAAGGCCACTGAAAGCAGAGAAAATATAATCAGAGTAGTGTCTATGGGAAAGTAATGAACATATATCTACATGCTTGATGGATTGGAATAAGCAGATTGAGTAGAAGAGAAATGAAGGCAAAAGCCAGTAGGGAGACTGTTGCAATAGTCTAGACACAAGGTGATAAACACCTACTGACCACGGGTCAAGTGGGAGTCGGAAGCAAAGGGCAGGGTAAGAGTTGTCAGTGGGGAGAGGCAACAGGACTGACAGTGACCAGACAGCAAGGGAGGAGGGAAGCAGGTGGCACCGAAGGAGGGCACGCCAATGTCCAGCCTGGGGCCCGCCGCCAAGCAGGTGCCACCCCCCTGCATCTTACATAGAGGGGGCAGTGATGGTAATGTTGACCTTTCAAGCCAAAGGGTTAAGAGAAAGGAGATCACCTGCATGAACAGAGCTATAGAGCTATACTAGTCAGGTTCTCCAGAGAGACAAGAGTAGTAGGATATATGCATATACCCTATTAGTTATAGAGAGATTGAATAACAGATTTATTATGAGAAATTGCCTGACATGATCATGGAGGCTAAGAAGTTCCACAGAGGGCATCCACATAGTCCCACCCACGTAGGGCAGGGCCCATCTGCTGTAGCGAGTCCACTGACTCAGATGCTCAGCTCATTCAAAAACTCCCTCACAGACACAGTCAGAAATACTGCGTGATCCAGGCACCCCTTGTCGCAGGCAAGTTGACACACGAAATTAACCATCAGAGGAGATTAGCCTCTCCCTCGGGGATTGATGGAGATAAAGCCCTTGCTGAGGTGGCAGGCCCTGTGGGACAGGCCCCTGCCAGTGGGCAGCATTCAGCTGCTCCAGTGGAGTCCTAATCGTGATGGCTCCCTCCTAGGGTTGTGTAGGTCAGTGCTACTCCCGGTGTGGGCTGGGGACCCAAGCAACAGCATCTGCAAATTCTCCAGGGGGGCCCCCAACAATTTGTGTTCTGTCAAGATCCCTGGGTGATGTGTGTGCCTGGTAAAGCCTGAGCAGCTATGGTGTGTTAGTCAGCTGCCATAAAATAACACCACGGACTGGGTGGCTTAACCACAGACATTTATTTCTCAGAGTTCTGGAGGTTAGAATTCCAAGATCAAGGTGCCAACCAGTTCAATCCCTGGAGAGACCTTTCTTCCTGGTCTTCAGATGGCTGTCTTCTTGCTTTGTCCCCGCATGGCCTTTTCTCAGTGCATGCATATGGTAGGGGCGGGGAGAGAGGGGTGGGTGTAGGGGGATATCTCTTCCTCTTCTTACAAGGCCACCAGTCCCATCAGTTTAGAATCCCACATTTATGACCTCATTTAACCTTAATTACCTCCTAAAAGCCCTATCTTCAAATATAATCACATTGAGGGTTAGGGCATCAACATAATTTCAGGGGGACACAAACATTTAATCCATAGCATAGGTGTGGGTGGTATGCAGTGGTGTTACCCTTCTTTTTTTTTTTTTTTTTTTTTTTTTTTTTGGGTGCCCGGGCCCCTCTCTGCTGTGGCCTCTCCCGTTTTGGAGCACAGGCTCCAGACGCCGCTCCGCGGCACGTGGGATCCCCCCGGACCGGGGCACGAACCCGTATCCCCTGCATCGGCAGGCGGACTCCCAACCACTGCGCCACCAGGGAAGCCCCGGTGTTACCCTTCTTGTCCGATGTTCTTACAAGGACCCGGTGGAGGTATAACTGGGGTCTCAGACGAACTCCTGAAATTGACAGGTCGTAGGCAAATACCAAACACGTTCAAAGTGTCCAGCATAAGAGCGTCTAAGATCACTATAAGAATATCTCAAACGTCTAAGTTTTTCTCCATTTGCAATTACCAATTTTGGTGTGCTTTGTAGACTCTTTCAGAGGCTGGATTAAATTATTACCCCTTTACCTACCCCACCTTCTGAAGAAAGTTGTGATTGTGGATCTCATCCATCCTTCTAAATCAAGCACCTTTCCAAGTGTCTTATAGGAATCTAGGCACTTATACTCAGTTAAATAACTTTTTCCCAGTATAAACAGCTACCTCATCTAAACAGTATAATTCACCTTAGGATGGAAAAGGCATTACATTTTTTTTCCTACACATTTATTTCTATTAAAAATTTAGAATGTGCCCCTTAGTTCATTGTTGGTTTTTGATGATTTTATCTTGCACATAAGGTGACTAACTCATACCTCATAAGAGGGCATGTCTCCAAAACAGCCTGTATGAAACAGACCCACTTCTCCATCTTATGATTTAAAGCAGCGTTATTGTAGGCTAGGGTGTTCTTTTTATTATTATCTTCTCTTCCTGAGAAATGTCAAAAAATTCTATTTCCAATATCTACTGTTGTTATTTATTCTCCACTTGGGAAAATAACAAAAAAGAAAAACTAATTTCTCTCTCCTTTACTAGGTCCAAAATTATCTTCCAGTATCTTAAGGCAGTTAGGGTTTTGACATTCTGAAATGTTGCATATTCTTCTCTGCAGAAAGACCTTTGAAACTAATCTTCTAGAGATGAGGGGAGTCAGTGAAAACCCACCAAAATTGCCTGTTCCCACTCAGGACACATAACTGTTCTCCATCTCTGAAGTCATTCATGGGGAGAATTTAAGAGATTACAAATTAAACAGTGAATGGCACATGTGATGAACATACGAGAATCCACTATTTCAGAGAGGAATTGCAGCTGCCTTTCATGTCATGGGAGTGGGAAAGTCACCCTGTATGGGGTCTTATATCACTGTCAGAGATTCAGGTGAGAAGGGCACAGTCATTGTGTCACTTGAAAGTGGTAAGGTTCTAGAAAATCATGGAAGGGCTTTTAATTCCTCCCACGTACTGCACTGTCACCTCTGGCAGCTGTCACCGAAAAGAATAGCAGCACTTATTTAAGGCCACATAAAGCCAGCACAGTCATCCCTGTATATCTGTGGGGGATTGGTTCCAGGACCCCCGACAGATACCAAAATCTATGGATGCTGAAGGCCCTTATATAAAAGGATGTCGTTTTTGCATATAACCTACACACATACGCTTTAAATCATCTCTGGATTAAATATAATACCTAATACAATGTAAATACTCTGTCCTTAGTTGTAAATACAATGTAAATACTCTGTTCCTAATTGAAAATACAATGTAAGTGCTATGTAAATAGTTAACCAGCTCACAGCAAATTCAAATTTTGCTTTTGGGAACTTTCTGGAATTTTTTTCTCAATTTTTTAAAAAATCGGGGTCTAGTTGCTTTACGATGTTGTGTTAGTTTCTGCTGTACAGTGAAGTGAATCAGCTGGATGTATACATATATCTGCTCCTTCTTGAACCTCCCTCCCACCCTCCCTATCCCACTGCCCCTATCCCACCCCTCTAGGTCTTCACAAAGCATCGAGCTGATCTCCCTGTGCTATGTGGCAGCTTCCCACTAATGCTCCTCCTTCTAAAGTACATCAAGTATAAAACATCCCACCCACCCATCTAGGTCACCACGGAGCACCAAGCTCAGCTCCTTGCTATATAGCAGGTTCCCACTAGCTATCTGTTTTACACATGGTAGTCTATATATGTCAATCCCAATCTCCCAGTTTTTGATCCTGGGTCTATTGAATCCACAGATGCAGAACACGTGGATACAGAGGGCCAACTGTAGTTAAATGCAGTTGAGGTGTGGGAAAGAAAGGACATGCTGCTTGATGTCGTTGTTGGTTTAGACAACACAGGAACTAGTTAATTTCCTTTCTTCCTGCTGCCTCAAAGCATCACACAGGGTGAATGCGAAAAGACACAAGCTCACCCATGGGGAGCACTGAATGACCTTCATCCTCTCCCTCCTAGAGGTGGGCTAGGCCAACCCCACCTGCTTCACGTTTACTCCAGCTCTGGGTGGACTTTGGGGTAAATATCTCCACCCTCTCCCCTACTCCCCTACTCACTGTTAGGCCCAATGTCCACAAAATCTACCCAGCTCTCCCACTGACCTGGTTCTAAACCACAGAGGCAGGACTGTAGAGTCTGCTTCAGCAGGAGGATCTCATGACCCGGGTCCTGGCACAGTTTGCAATTCTCTCTGGGAGGCCACATCCCAGGTGTGTTTGTCCAAGTTTATTAGAGGACCAGGGAACTAAGTAAGAATGCAGACTCTGCTCTCGAACTGTGGAGTCAGGCTCTGGGGCTGGAGCCTCACATTTCCATTCTTAGAGGCTCCCCAGTTGACTTTGGGGCACAACTACTTTGAAAAATCCATGTTTTCTGACATTTGCACAAAGAGATGATAGGATCTGGAATCTTTTTAAGGCTCTGGAAGCTTTTTTCTTTTGGATCTATTTTAAAACAAAACAAAATATGTATTTAAAACAATTAAGTCTATTTTTTTTTTAAATTCTCATATTTCTATTTTTCCAGGGCCACAGCATGAGGTTGTACATCTCAGGGGTGCTGTTCAGACCATGGCCGTGGTAGCTGGTGCAGTTACAATGTCAGGCAGAAGAAGGCAGTCAATGGTCCTGAGGAAGGGGGAGTTCTGTTCTCCTTTGCAGAGAGGTGCCATTTGGGCCAGAGGACGAGCCCACACTACCCCCTATGGCTTCAAGGAAACTGGCCTCAGATCCATCCCGGAAGGTTCTGACCAGGGGAGGGTCAGCTCTGAGTTAATCCTGTCCTTCCGGGATCATCTTTCCATCCGTTGCTCCCACACGGTCCCGCATCTGAATTGATTTTTCTCTCAAACTTCCTAAAACCTCCGTGGTAGAGTCAGGACCACCCCCTCCCCAGGATGTCCACATTCTCATCCATGGAGCCTGTGAATGTGTCACCTTGCGGGGGCGACATGACATCACAGCCGTGATTAAGTTAAGGGTCTTGATAATGGAGAGCGTATCCTGGGTTATCTCGGTTGGCCCAATGTAGTCAAAGTGTTTGTTGTAAGAGAGAGGTAGGAGGGTCAGAGTCCAAAAGCAGAGAGACATGACAATGGAACCAGAGGTCAGGGTAGAGGGGGAAGGGAGCCATGAAGCAAGGAATGCAGGTGCCTTAGAACCTGGAAAGGCAAGGAAGCACATTCACTGCTAGATCCTTCAGAAGGGACACACCCCTGCACACACCCTGATTTTAGACTTCTTACCCCTAGAACTGTAAGAGGATACATTTGTGTTGTTTTAAGTCACTCAGCGTGTGGTACTTGTCACAGCAGAAATAGAAAACTCACACAATCTCCTAGCATTTTTGTGGCATTTTTTCCAGCAAACCCTGATTGCACAGTTTTTACGCAACAGACAGCATGCTAGCTCTAGGGGTGAGTGATGGGCACTGGGGCTTCTAAGCTGCAGGAGTAACAGGAGAGTTGGAGGACGGTTGTTCAGTTGTTGTGAGAAGCTTGGTGGCAGTGGTATAATAAAGCTGTCCCATGGGTTCCTGTCCACTTCTCCCCATACACCCAGCTCAGTGATGTCGGCAGCCATGGCTGCCTCTCCAACGTTGTTAAGATGGAACATCTGTGATTCAGTTATCTGATTGTGACCCAGTACTAACTGTGTACCAGTCATTCTCCCAAGCTCTTTATCAATATCCACTTGCTGAATTATTATTCCAACACTATGACACGGGTACTGTTGTTAATCCCATTTTAAAGATGAGGAAACTGAGACTCAGAGAATTTACCTAAGACCACGGCGCTTGTACAGAGCAGAGCTAGGGTGCATGTCTGAGCAGCCTGTTCCCAGGGTCTCTATCCAAATCTTCACTGTGCTGTGTCCCCCTGGGTTGGGACATTCCCTTCTTTAACCACAGGCAACAGAGGCCTAGATTCTTATCCCACACGCTTTGTCCCACTGAAATAAAACCCTACAGACCTAGAAGTTCTGTAAAAGCATGAAATGATAAACTAGCCCACACCTGGGGGATTCATCAGAATAGGAAAGGAGCAGAAAGCCATGGGCTAAAGGGACTTAGTAACGTGGTGAAAAGATGCTGGAAGCTCAGATGCTCTCCCTTGTGGGCACTTTGGGAAGCACATTTTGACTCAATCATCAGATGTTCAGATGTTGGGCCAGACCCTGGGCTCCGTGCTTGGAACACCCCACAGAACAAGGCAGCCTGCTTCCTGCCCTCGGGAAGAGCTGTTTTCAGAATGTGGGCAGAAGACAGGGGCAGCCAGGGCCAGGTTTAGAATCACTTTGTAATCTAGGCAGCTGTGTAGCAAGAAGCTAGTTGTTCTATACTTAGGTATGCAGATCAGAGCAAATGTACAGAGGAACATTATTTTCAATCACAGTGTTTCCACCCCAGATGTAGTGCTTGATAATAGAGCCACATTGGATGTCCTCACTTAGGCTTTGGTAATTTTTATTTTAGTAAAACAACCTTCCTTTTGAATAATGGAAAAATCGCCCATGCAATACTGAGCTTTTTCCTTACTCTTGATGATACAAACATATGTCTACTGTATCTGATGGGAGAGAGCTCTCTATAAAATGATGATGGCCTCTAGTGGGTGTAAATGGATCTGATTTTTTTTTTTTTTCTGAGAAGAAATACAAGCCTGATGCATCATCATTAACTTTTTGGCTGCATTGTCGAGAGTACAGCTAAATTTGCCTGCAAATGAATACATTTGAAGAAGTGACAAAAGAAGGGGCCTTTAGCAGGGAATGAGAATGTGAGATTTGAATGGAAGGTGGTTTTTGACCCTCATGATATGGTACCATTTTCTTCCTTCCAAATGGTCCCTCCAAATGGACTCAACTCTATTCCCATCTAACTGACAGATCTTTCTTGCTGAAGAGGAGCCAAGGTGGTTCAAGAGGTCAGAAAGAGTCCTACACAGACCTCAGTAGCGACTCTTTTAGTCTTAATTGTTGGCATTTATGTAACATTCTTCAAATTAAATATGAGAGAAAATAAACGGCTCCATATTTTTTCAAGCCTGACATTTTTCTCTCTTGTGTTTTCCTGCTTCATAAGTAAAATGTATTTCTTTGTAGCTGCTCTTCCAGATGGTTACTGTGCAACATAGGCTAAGTCAGGACTGCAGATGATTTGGGTTCATACCATGTGGCCGCTGTCCTGCTGCCTCAGTAGTAGGCTGGCGGTGGATAGAAAAAGATCACTGCTGGCACAGAGTGACAGGAGAACAGACACTGCTGATTGTTGTCTCTTGCGTGTAGTCTATAGCAGATTCTTCAGCTACATAGCAAGTAAATTATCCCTAACACTGTTCCATTTCTAAAGAGGCTAGTTTCACATAAAAGCAAAGAGAGCTGACAGTGATTTGAGACTTCAGACAACTAAGTCATGGTATTTCTGATGTGCATATAAAGGTTTGGAGCTGGAAGGAGACTAAGGGTTTGGCAAATCCAAGCCTCTTGTTTGAGAGAAGAAGAGACTGAAGTTCAGGCTGGACCAGCACTCAGGGTTCACAGCCTCCCTCCAGTCCTGGGCTTCATGGATACATGTCTCCCTCACATTGTACCTTAGGAAAATCAAGCCAGGGATACAGTTTGGGTTGTGTAAGGTAGTATCACATAAAAATAGAAACACACGTACACCAGAGAATTGCCAACTGAATGCTTTTAAATGCTCCATGCAGGAAAGACGGGGACCGTGAGATTGCAGAAAAGCAGGGAGGCAGGGAACTGGATTGAGAAGAACATCACAGAAGAGCAAGGAACAAAGAGGGGAAACAGGACACAGAAGTGACAAGGCCATGGTGGACAGGAGTGAAGCTGGTCACAGAACTTTCCATCTGCCTTATTTTATAAAAGTTCAAATTCAGCCACATCTTGTATCAATATTACCAAATGTGGAAAAACATGTAATAGCTTCATTTACTAATTGTTTACTAAGAGCCAGTCCCAGTGAGAACTGCTTTGCTTATAGAATCCCCTCTTATCCTTTCATCAGCCTCTGAGGTAGACAGGACCTTGATCTCCATTGTACAGATGATGAAACTGTGGCTCAGAGATATTGAGCAACTTGTCCAAAGCCACAGAGCCGTCCTGTGCCATGGACTAGATTTGCCATCAGGGCTGCACAGGTTCAAAGCCGGCCCTCTTTACAACTCACCTGGCCTTAGCTGGATAACTGAGTTTGCTTTGACTCATAACAATGTCATCCCCCGAATGACTCCACGCCTAAAAGGGAGAAATAAATCAAACAAAAATAAGACAAACGTGACATTCTGATAACACAGACACATTACGTCCCCGCACTCTGCGTGAGGATTTTGTGCAAAGGCTGTTCCCCACGGCACTTTCTGGTTAAGGACTGCAGGGGTCTCTAGCTAGGAACTGAGATTTGAGGTGTGAAAAGCAAGACAGACTAGGCCGGGGCAAGTGGGTCACACAGTGGCCGAAGTGAGGCCGAGAGGGGTGTGCGGCCCTCACCTGAGGCTGTCAGGTGTTGACAAAAGCATGAGGGTGTCTTAACATTCCAGGACTATCACCTAGCCATGAATGAGAGGGTGCGGGAGCGGTGCCAGGTTACCTGGGGATGCTGTGAGCTATTCTGCATGAGAGAAGTAACGCAGAGAAAGAAGGGTCGTAACCAAATACACTGTGACCCCAGACCATGCGCCATGACCACGTGTGTGCTGTGCGTGCATCTGTGTGGAGGATTGTATGATTACAGAGAAAACTGTGATGGAGGTACACAGCGTTATAACAGAGTCGGCCTGAGTGTGTTTATGTGGAGGGGAGGGAGAGAAAATAAGGATGGGGCAGAAATATCTGTAATTAAATACACAGTGTATGATGTGTTTCTGTTTATGCAAAATTACCTGTGTGTGTGTGTGTGTGTGTGTGTGTGTGTGCGATCGTGCCTCTGCGTGCCTATGTGCGTGTTCTTGTGTGTGTAAAGAGTGCCGTGAAAAACAGGTCGGCAAAAATGTGACCGTAATTGCTTCAAGTGGTTGACTTTTAGGTGGACTTTTATTTTCTTTTTCAAACTTAAGTCTATTTCTGTAAGTTTGTGGAAAGTTTTTTGAGTGAAGAAAAACTTTAAAATATTACTTTGGCTTTAAAAATTAATATACCATTTATTAAAGTTATAAATGCAAAAAGCCTGTATCTTCCTTTAACTTATTTATTTCATCTTTATTACAATTGCTTTACAATGGTGTGTTAGTTTCTGCTTTATAACAAAGTGAATCAGTTATTCATATACATATGTTCCCATATCTCTTCCCTCTTGCGTCTCCCTCCCTCCCACCCTCCCTATCCCACCCTTCTAGGTGGTCACAGAGCACTGAGCTGATCTCCCTGTGCTAAGCGGCTGCTTCCCACTAGCTGTCTTTTTTACGTTTGGTACTGTATATATGTCCATGCCACTCTGTCACTTTGTCCCAGCTTACCCTTCCCCCTCCCCATATCCTCAAGTCCGTTCTCTAGTAGGTCTGTGTCTTTATTCCCGTCTTACCCCTAAGTTCTTTATGACATTTATTTTTTCTTTGATTCCACATATATGTGTTAGCATACGGTATTTGTCTTTCTCTTTCTGACTTACTTCACTCTGTATGACAGACTCTAGGTCCATCCACCTCATGACAAATAGCTCAGTTTCATTTCTTTTTATGGCTGAGTAATATGCCATTGTATAAATGTGCCACATCTTCTTTATCCATTCCTCTGTTGATGGACACTTAGGTTGCTTCCATCTCCTGGCTATTGTAAATAGAGCTGCAATGAACATTTTGGTACATGACTCTTTTTGAATTAATGGTTTTCTCAGGGTATATGTCCAGTAGTGGGATTGCTGGGTCATATGGTAGTTCTATTTGTAGTTTTTTAAGGAACCTCCATACTGTTCTCCATAGTGGCTGAACCAATTCACATTCCCACCAGCAGTGCAAGAGTGTTCCCTTTTCTCCACACCCTCTCCAGCATTTATTGTTTCTAGATTTTTGTGAGATGATATCTAATTGTAGTTTTGATTTGCATTTCTCTAATGATTAATGATGTTGAGCATTCTTTCATGTGTTTGTTGCCACTCTGTATATCTTCTTTGGAGAAGTGTATATTTAGGTCTTCTGCCCATTTTGGATTGGGTTGTTTGTTTTTTTGTTACTGAGCTGCATGAGCTGCTTGTAAATTTTGGAGATTAATCCTTTGTCAGTTGCTTCATTTCCAAATATTTTCTCCCATTCTGAGGGTTGTCTTTTGGTCTTGTTTATGGTTTCCTTTGCTGTGCAAAAGCTTTGAAGTTTCATTAGGTCCCATTTGTTTCTTTTTGTTTTTATTTCCATTTCTCTAGGAGGTGGGTCAAAAAGGATCTTGCTGTGATTTATGTCATAGAGTGTTCTGCCTATGTTTTCCTCTAAGAGTTTGATAGTTTCGGGCCTTACATTTAGGTCTTTGATACATTTTGAGCTTATTTTTGTGTGTGGTGTTAGGGAGTGTTCTAATCTCATAGTTTTACATGTACCTGTCCAGTTTTCCCAGCACCACTTATTGAAGAGGCTGTCCTTTCTCCACTGTACATTCCTGCCTCCTTTATCAAAGATAAGGTGACCACACATGCATGGATTTATCTCTGGGCTTTCTATCCTGTTCCATTGATCTATATTTCTGTTTTTGTGCCAGTACCATACTGTCTTGATTACTGTAGCTTTGTAGTATAGTCTGAAGTCAGGGAGCCTAATTCCTACAGGTCCGTTTCATTTTTTCTCAAGATTGCTTTGGCTATTCGGGGTCTTTTGTGTTTCCATACAAATTGTGAAATTTTTTGTTCTAGTTCTGTGAAAAATGCCAGTGGTAGTTTGATAGGGATTGCATTGAATCTGTAGATTGCTTTGGGTAGTAGAGTCATTTTCACAATGTTGATTCTTCCAATCCAAGAACATGGTATATCTCTCCATCTGTTTGTATCATCTTTAATTTCTTTCATCAGTGTCTTATAATTTTCTGCATACAGGTCTTTTGTCTCCTTAGGTAGGTTTATTCCTAGATATTTTATTCTTTTTGTTGCAATGGTAAATGGGAGTGTTTTCTTGATTTCACTTTCAGATTTTTCATCATTAGTATATAGGAATGCCAGAGATTTCTGTGCATTAATTTTGTATCCTGCTACTTTACCAAATTCATTGATTAGCTCTAGTAGTTTTCTGGTAGCATCTTTAGGATTCTCTATGTATAGTATCATGTCATCTGCAAACAGTGACAGCTTTACTTCTTCTTTTCCGATTTGGATTCCTTTTATTTCCTTTTCTTCTCTGATTGCTGTGGCTAAAACTTCCAAAACTATGTTGAATAAGAGTGGTGAGAGTGGGCAACCTTGTCTTGTTCCTGACCTTAGTGGAAATGCTTTCAGTTTTTCGCCATTGAGGATGATGTTGGCTGTGGGCTTGTCATATACGGCCTTTATTATATTGAGGAAAGTTCCCTCTACACCTACTTTCTGCAGGGTTTTTATCATAAATGGGTGTTGAATTTTGTCAAAAGCTTTCTCTGCATCTATTGAGATGATCATATGGTTTTTCTCCTTCAATTTGTTAATATGGTGTATCACGTTGATTGATTTGCTTATATTGAAGAATCCTCACATTCCTGGAATAAACCCCGTTTGATCATGGTGTATGAGCCTCTTAATGTGCTGTTGGATTTTGTTTGCTAGTATTTTGTTGAGTATTTTTGCATCTATATTCATCAGTGATATTGGCCTGTAATTTTCTTTCTTTGTGACATCCTTGTCTGGTTTTGGTATCAGGGTGATGGTGGCATCGTAGAATGAGTTTGGGAGTGTTCCTCCCTCTGCTATATTTTGGAAGAGTTTGAGAAGGACAGGTGTTAGCTCTTCTCTAAATGTTTGATAGAATTCGCCTGTGAAGCCATCTGGTCCTGGGCTTTTGTTTGTTGGAAGATTTTTAATCACAGTTTCAATTTCAGTGCTTGTGTTTTGTCTGTTCATATTTTCTATTTCTTCCTGATTCAGTCTTGGCAGGTTGCCTTTCTAAGAATTTGTTCATTTCCTCAAGGTTGTCCATTTTATTGACATAGAGTTGCTTGTAGTAATCTCTCATGATCTTTTGTATTTCTACAGTGTCAGTTGTTACTTCGCCTTTTTCATTTCTGATTCTATTGATTTGAGTCTTCTCCCTTTTTTTCTTGATGAGTCTGGCTAATGGTTTATGATTTCTTTTATCTTCTCAAAAAGCAGCTTTTAGTTTTATTGATCTTTACTATAATTTCCTTCATTTCTTCTTCATTTATTTCTAATTTGATCTTTATGATTTCTTTCCTTCTGCTAGCTTTGGGGTTTTTTTGTTCTTCTTTCTCTAATTGCTTTAGGTGCAAGGTTAGGTTATTTATTCGAGATGTTTCCTGTTTCTTAAGGTAGGATTGTATTGCTATAAACTTCCCTCTTAGAACTGCTTTTGCTGCATCCCATAGGTTTTCGGTCCTCGTGTCTCCATTGTCATTTGTTTCTAGGTATTTTTTGATTTCCTCTTTGATTTCTTCAGTGATCACTTCATTATTAAGTAGTGTATTGTTTAGCCTCCATGTGTTTGTATTTTTTACAGATCTTTTCCTGTAATTGATATCTAGTCTCATAGCATTATGGTTGGAAAAGATACTTGATACAATTTCAATTTTCTTAAATTTACTGAGGCTTGATTTGTGACCCAAGATATGATCTATCCTGGAGAATGTTCCATGAGCACTTGAGAAGAATGTGTATTCTGTTGTTTTTGGATGGAATGTCCTATAAATATCAATTAAGTCCTTCTTGTTTAATGTATCATTTAAAGCTTGTGTTTCCTTATTTATTTTCATTTTGGATGATCTGTCCATTGGTGAAAGTGGGGTGTTGAAGTTCCCTACTATGAATCGGTTACTGTCGATTTCTCCTTTTATGGCTGTTAGTATTTGCCTTATGTATTGTGGTGCTCCTATGTTGGGTGCATAAATATTTACAATTGTTATATCTTCTTCTTGGATGGATTGCTTGATCATTATGTAGTGTCCTTCTTTGTCTCTTCTAATAGTTTTTATTTTAAAGTCTATTTTGTCTGATATGAGAATTGCTACTCCACCTTTCTTTTGGTTTCCATTTGCATGGAATGTCTTTTTCCATCCCCTCACTTTCGGTCTGTATGTGTCTCTTGGTCTGAAGCGGGTCTCTTGTAGACAGCATATATATGGGTCTTGTTTTTGTATCCATTCAGCCAGTCTGTGTCTTTTGGTGGGAGCATTTAATCCATTTACATTTAAGGTGAATATTGATATGTTTGTTCCTATTCCCATTTTCTCAATTGTTTTGGGTTTGTTATTGTAGATCTTTTCCTTCTCTTGTGTTTTTGTCTAGAGAAGCTCCTTTAGCTTTTGTTGTAAAGCTGGTTTGGTGGTGCTGAACTCTCTCAGCTTTTGCTTGTCTGTAAAGGTTTTAATTTCTCCATCAAATCTGAATGAGATCCTTGCTGGGTAGAGTAATCTTGGTTGCAGGTTTTTCTCCTTCATCACTTTCAATGTGTCCTGCCACTCCCTTCTGGCTTGCAGAGTTTCTGCTGAAAGATCAGCTGTTAACCTTATGGGGATTCCCTTGTGTGTTATTTGTTGTTTTTCCCTTGCTGCTTTTAATATGTTTTCTTTGTATTTAATTTTTGACAGTTTGATTAATATGTGTCTTGGCGTGTTTCTCCTTTGATTTATGCTGTATGGGACTCTCTGTGCTTCCTGGACTTGATTAACTATTTCCTTTCCCATATTAGGGAACTTTTCAGCTATAATGTCTTCAAATATTTTCTCAGTCCCTTTCTTTTCTCTTCTTCTTCTGGAACCCCTATAATTCGAATGTTGGTGCCTTTAATGTTGTCCCAGAGGTCTCTGAGACTGTCCTCATTTCTTTTCATTCTTTTTTCTTTATTCTGCTCTGTAGTAGTTATTTCCACTATTTTATCTTCCAGGTCACTTATCCATTCTTCTGCCTCTGTCATTCTGCTATTGATCCCTTCTAGAGTATTTTTAATTTCATTTATTGTGTTGTTCATCATTGCTTGTTTTGTCTTTAGTTCTTCTAGGTCCTTGTTAAATATTTCTTGCACTTTGTCTATTCTATTTCCAAGATTTTGGATAATCTTTACTATCATTATTCTGAGTTCTTTTTCAGGTAGACTGCCTATTTCCTCTTCATTTGTTAGGTCTGGTGGGTTTTTATGTTGCTCCTTCATCTGCTTTGTGTTTTTCTGTCTTCTCATTTTGCTTATCTTACTGTGTTTGGGTTCACCTTTTTGCAGGCTGCAGGTTTGTAGTTCCCATTGTTTTTGGTGTCTGTCCCCAGTGGCTAAAGTTGGTTTAGTGGGTTGTGTAGGCTTCCTGGGGGAGGGGACTAGTGCCTGTGTTCTGGTGGATGAGGCTGGATCTTGTCTTTCTGGTGGCCAGGTCCACGTCTGGTGGGGTGTTTTGGGGTGTCTGTGGACATTATGATTTTAGGCAGCCTCTTTGCTAATGGGTCGGGCTGTGTTCCTGTCTTGCTAGTTGTTTGGCATAGGGTGTCCAGCACTGTAGCTTGCTTGTCATTGAGTGAAGCTGGGTGTTGGTGTTGAGATGGAGATCTCTGGGAGATTTTTGCCGTTAGATATTATGTGAAGCTGGGAGGTCTCCTTTGGATCAGTGTCCTGAAGTTGGCTCTCCCACCTCAGAGGCACAGCTCTGACTCCTGGCTGTAGCACCAAGAGCCTTTCATCCACCCAGCTCAGAATAAAAGGGAGAAAAAGTAGAAAGAAAAGAAAAGAAAAGAAAGAAAGAAAGAAAGGAAGGAAGGAAGGAAGGAAGGAAGGAAGGAAGAAAGAAAGAAAATAAAAGAAAGTAAAATAAAATAAAATAAAGTTATTAAAATAAATATTAATAAAAAATTTTAAAAAAACAAAACAAAAAACGGACAGATAGACCCCTAGGACAAATGGTGAAAGCAAAGCTATACAGACAAAATCTCACACAGAAGCATACACATACACACTCACAAAAAGAGGAAAAGGGGAAAAAGTAATAAACCTTGCTCTCAAAGTCCACCTCCTCAATTTCAGATGATTCGTTGTCTATTCAGGTATTCCACAAATGCAGCTACATCAAGTTGATTGTGGAGATTTTATCCGCTGCTCCTGAGGCTGCTGGGAAAGATTTCCCTTTCTCTTCTTTGTTCGCACAGCTCCCGGGGCTCAGCTTTGTATCTGGCCCAGCCTCTGCGTGTAGGTCGCCTGAGGGCGTCTGTTCTTCGCTCAGCAGGCCCAGGTTAAAGGAGCCGCTGATCCGGGGGCTCTGGCTCACTCAGGCTGCGGGTAGGGAGGGTCACGGAGTGCAGTGCAGGCCTGCGGCGGCAGAGGCCAGCGTGACGTTGCACCAGCCTGAGGCCCGCCGTGTGTTCTCCCGGGGAAGTTGTCCCTGGATCCCGGGACGCTGGCGGTGGCGGGCTGCACAGGCTCCCCGGAAGGGGAGTGTGGAGAGTGATCTGTGCTCACACACAGGTTTCTTAGTGGCGGCAGCAGCAGCCTTAGCGTCTCATGCCCATCTCTGGTGTCCTCGCTGTTAGCCTCAGCTCGCGCCCGTCTCTGGAGCTCCTTTAAGCAGCGCTCTTAATCCCGTCTCCTCGGAAACAAAAAGGGAAGAAAAAGTCTCTTGCCTCTTCGGCAGCTCCAGACTTTTCCCCAGACCCCCTCCCGGCCAGCCGTGGTGCACTAACCCCCTGCAGGCTGTGTTCACACCGCCAACCCCAGTCCACTCCCTGCGCTCCTGCTCCTACCGAAGCCCGAGCCTCAGCTCCCAGCCCCCGCCCGCCCCGGCGGGTGAGCACACAAGCCTCTCGGGCTGGTGAGCGCCGTCGGCACCGATCCTCTGTGCGGGAATCTCTCCGCTTTGCCCTCCGCACCCCTGTGGCTGCGCTCACCTCCGCGGCTCCGAAGCTCCCCCCTCCGCCTCCTGCAGTCTCCGCCCGCGAAGTGGTCTTAGTGGGTGGAAACCTTTCCTGCTTAACGGCTCCCTCCCACTGGTGCAGGTTCCGTCCCTATTCTTTTGTTTCTGTTTTTTTTTTCTTTTGCCCTACCCAGGTACGTGGGGAGTTTCTTGCCTTTTGGGAGGTCTGAGGTCTTCTGCCAGCATTCAGTAGGTGTTCTGCAGGAGTTGTTCCACGTGTGGATGTATTTCTGATGTACCTGACAGTTTCTGAAGCATCACCATGTTCTCTATAATTATCTTTAACTGTAGGCTCAACAGGCAGATATATTGGCTTATCTCCTCCTGCCCAGGTTCCTTGGTAGTCTTTTTTTACCCTCTGATTGAGGTTATGGAACAGGATTGAAGTGAGGAGATAAATACTTAAAATTTTGGAGCAACCAGTCAGCTCCAAACTCCAGAACCCCACACTCTGCAGGCAGCCCCTTGGACGTGCTGCTTCTCTGCTTCTGGGCGGGTGCTAAGCAGAGGCCCTTCCCCCAAGGCCTTTTCTGAGTCCTGAGCCTAGGCTCTGCACCGTGCTCAAATGTGTCTTTCCTTTAACTTTTAGCTCAACTCACAAATCTTATTATCCTACAGATATATCTAGCAAATCTGAACAAGTGCTTTTAAGGGATTTTTGATTAATGTTTAGTCCCATTTATAAACTTAGGTTTTTTAAATCATTTTTGCAGATTAAACTATATTTATAAATTAAATATATTTGATTTCCTTTTTAAGTACTCCAGTTATAGGACTGACAATAGCTTCCTGGAATCCAAATAATTTTTATAAATCAAGTAAGTTAAACTTACAGGTAAATTTAGTTCTTTTTATAATTTCTTAAATGTTACAGTGTTGTGTCTAGCCCAGTAAGTGGCTCAGCTAATATCACTTATCCAAATCAGTTACTCAATTATACATTAAAATTTGTATTACAAATCTGATGTGAAACGCTAATATACTCATAAACATTTAAACTGCATGAATTTCTTATCAGAAAAATAGTAATATTGGGGTTTTCTTCTCTAAAACATTTCTGTACTGAATTCTAACTCTTTCTGGAGCTAGAAAGTGATTATCTGCTGAGCAAACATGACATGTAAACTGTGAGGCCAGCTTCTTCAGCATCTTCAGGGATGTTTTCTTTTTCTTTTTTTAGTAAATTTGGAGTCCTCACATCCCCCCCCCCCCCCC
>NW_006779682.1:1977085-1995555 GCF_000442215.2 Lipotes vexillifer
TCCCCCCCCCCCCGATTTATTTATTTATTTATTTAATCTTTTTTGGCCTCACCGCGTGGCATGCGGAATCTTAGTTCCCCAGCCAGGGACTAAACCCACGCCTCCTCCAGTAGAAGCGTGGAGTCTTAATCACTGGACCTCCAGGGAAGTCCCCAGGGATATTTTTTTAGTGGACTGAGGTTTTTTAACAACCAGGGCAGCCCCGTGTAGGGCCAGTGACTGGTTTCTTGTTCTTGGAACTCAGTCCCACCCTGTTCTGTGGCTGCTCCATAGAAACTCTTCAAATGGGGTGTGTCGCGCTCCACGCTCCCTAGGTCTACTTTACTGATTGTCTAACTCCATGGCTGTACCAGACATCCGTCACTCCTTCTCAGGGCATGAAGCCGCTTGATTTGATTCAACAAATCCATTTTTGGCTCCATTATACTTGAATTTTTTCCATATTCCTCTTGTCTTTAGGGTTATAACAACAAATATAATTCAATATCTCTGTACATAATGCACGACGTTATTGGACGCATGGTCAGTGTTTAGGGCTGCCAATACAATGTGCCATACAATGCCAGTACAATTCCATTCTGTAACCATGTACTATTATAAACCTTGGAAGGAAGGAAGGAGGGAAGGAAGGAAGGGAGGGAGGGAGGAAGGGAGGAAAGGGAATAAAAAGGAAAAGAAACAAAGGAAGAACCCAGTGATGGTGGTATTTCAGAAGGACACAGGAGCTAACTGAAAGAGCTTTCAATGGCTAAATCTGAAGCAAATTTAAACAATAAAATAAAGTACTATTGGATTATAATTCAAAGTGTAAGATGAATATTTGTGAGTTCATATGAATATAAACAGACAATTGAATAAATAAAGGAAACAAACTTCCCTGGCGAAAGAATTCCACCTATTTTACGTAGACACACCCCCTCGGAGTAGTGTAGGACAGCTCTGCTCCTCAGGTGTGGGCTGTGCATGGTCCTGCCTCCAAAGTGGACAGGAATATAGAGAAAGCAGGGAGAGTAACTGACAGCAGGGAAACCTGACACATGACCTCAGCCGGGTGATCAAGGTCAGCCTGCGCAGCGATCAGGCATATTGATCGTGTGGACCCTTGGTGTGATATGATGCGCACGGCACCTCACCTCTGGGGTCCTCTCCTCAGAAAAGCTCATGATCTCAGTCTAACAATGAGGAAACTATCAATACCAGACAAATCCCAATTTGTGGAATGAGGGCATTCTACAAAATAGCCGACCAGTAGGCTTTAAAATGGTCAGTCATCAAAACCAAGGGAAATCTGAGAAACCGCCACAGCCAAGAGGAACCCAGGAGACAGGCTGACTGAATGCCCTGATGTGTCCTAGATGACGTCTTAGAACAGAAACGGTGCATTCGGTAAAAACCGAGGAAATCTGTATCAAGTATGGACATCAGTCAATAAAGTGTCTCTGTGTAATGTAAGATGTATCTAATAGAGGATCCTGGGTGTGCAGAATGTGAGAAATCCTCTGTGCTGTCTTCACAACCTGTCTGTAAATCTAAGTACATTCTAAAATGTAAAGTTTATTTTTTTCAAAAACAGAAAAGAGGAGGAGGGATCCTTCCCCAGTGGATGAATTAGGGTGGCCCTGGGGGCAAGAGGCGATGCCTCACAACTACAGACTTCAGAATACCTATATAGTTTCAAGGTAGAATGGAAGCATTTCCAATTCTGGGAATTATGATGGGCTGAACTCGAGACAACCACTGGGCATTGAGAAAACTATTTACCCTAAATGTGGTTTGGTATTTGGCCAAATAGCATTTCCCATAAACTTCAGTTTTGTGGTAGGCCACAAAAGTGGCCCTTTTCCAAAGGCTTGGTTCAAATTTTATGAGCTACTTTTCTCTGTCTTCAAGTAAGCATGAGCCGGGGGGCTGTGTGATTACGCTGTGGTCCTCGAGTGGTGAGACTTGGGAGCCCTCCAAACACTTAAGTGCTGCATCTTCAAGAATGGAGCCTCAGCCTGGGCCACGGTTCATCACAACACCCTTCATCCGAGCATCGGTGCTTGATCCTTAAGTGATTGCTTCCCTCCAAAAAGCCTAGAGACTGCTTAAATATGAAAAACAAAAATGGCTAATTAACTTCTATATGTATATACTGCTGCACTTCAAAGAGGCATCTAGACATCTGAGTATGATTGGGGTTCATGTGTTACAACCTGACACAGTCAGGGCTTTGTGGATGACTGCATGGGTCTGGGACATTTTGTTGCCTCCAGGTCTCCTCATCCAGCTCTTACATTTGTCTGTCTTTCATATTGTTACCAAATGAATCTGTATCCTTTTAATGTAAGATCTTTTCTGCTGCTTTATAGGTCTCTCAGAAGTGAAACAGAGCTCTAAAGAAATGCAAGATAGTGAACCAAGTTGTTAGAAAGTCAGGATTCAAGGGAGAAATTTCTGTTTCTACCCAAGAAAGTATTGACAACCCACTGAATTATAAAGAATTAGCTACCATGTAATAAGTGAAAAGCTGTATTCCACATTGATATCTGCAGCTTTCATACAAAGGCAGATACTTTGTCTGAAGATTTCCCGTGCACCTCACTTTCCTTCTCTATTTTTGAGGTAACCACCATTTGGAGATAAGGTCAAGAACACAGGTTCTAGGAGCCAGACTGCCTGGGTTTATACCCCAGGTCTATGCCTGTTTCCTCAACTATACAACAGAGATAATTGAAAAACCCATCTCATTAGATTGTTGTGTGGATATACAAGAGATGATCTATGTAAAGCACTTCTATTTACACATAAAATAACTTCTATTTACATGTAAGAGGTTATTATCAAACCCATATGAGAATAGATGTGTCTCCATGTTGGAATCATCATCTTTCAAAAGCCAGTGATGGCGCTGAGGATTTTATGGCTGGTAGAGAAGCACCAGTAGACTTGTAGCTGATTCCAAGAAGGTTCTGGGGCAGAAGAGGCAAGTCCCTGCCCTCTACCCTCTTCTCCCTTCACGTTGGCACAGCAGAGCCTAAGGAGGCTGAGGAAGGGGCCACCATCTTTGTCTTCTCACCGTTATCCCAGTGAAGATGAGGTGGACCTTAGGGCTGACAGGAGTAGGGATGAGAGAGGAAGAAGCAGCTTACCTCATGGGATGTGCACATCTTTATCTCTAGGTTGATGGGGTAACCACTTAACTGAGGGGTCCAGGAGGGCAGCTGTCAAGCCCACACTCAGACAGGGGGTGGGAGGGAAGAAGGCATCACAACTTCTCTCACATTTGGTTGATTTTAGGCATTCTGAAGATATGCTTAGGGGTGCAGGGTGGGAAAATGACAATTTGTAGAATATCTGAGAGTGGGAGAAAGAGTGGCTGGGAGATTTTGAGAGGCTGTACCTGAGGGAACTGGAGGGAAGAGATTGGGTTGGGGATGAGCTTCCAAACACAAGGCAGACTTCTTGGGCTTGATCCAAAAGGTCAAGTGGTCAGGGCAGGTTTTGCAAACAGGAACAAAGGCAGTAAATAGGAGGGGAAAATATATGTCTGTATATGTACTTAGTTATTTACTTATGGGCATGGTTAGAAGGAAGGTCTGTGTCTGAGCAATGTCTTTCCTTCATTTGGTCTGTTCAGACCCCCTTGGACTGGGATTTTTTTCATCATTTACCAATAAACAACCTGAGTATGTAGGTGTGTATGATACGTGTATGTCACGCACACACCGTACCTGCTTTAAAAAGGTAGTCTTTAACTCAATCCAGTTTATATGTATCAAGATCCCATGGGCACCTATACTTGGGACTGAATATTTAAGTGACAGATAATTCAGTTTAAGAGAAGAAACATTGACTTATTCTCTTTTTGAAGTGAGTGGCATCATTAGTTTGGAAGTTCTTTGATGTGTGTGTATGTGTGTGTGTGTGTGTGTATCTAGCCTTTGACATAATTGTCCCAATTAGTGTCATTTAAAGTGATATAAAATCTCAGATACTCATTTTAGAAGCTATGAAAGTCAGTTTTTTATTTTTTATTTTTTATTTTTTATTTTTATTTTTTGCATTACGCGGGCCTCTCACTGTTGTGGCCTCTCCTGTTGTGGAGCACAGGCTCCGGACACGCAGGCTCAGCGGCCATGGCTCACGGGCCCAGCCGCTCCACGGCGGCATGTGGGATCTTCCCGGACCGGGGCACGAACCTGTGTCCCCTGCATCGGCAGGCGGACTCTCAACCACTGCGCCACCAGGGAAGCCCGAAAGTCAGTTTTTAACTTTTTAATTTCCAATAAGGATCTGAGATTTTTTTACTGCCAATTATTGCACTCTGCCTATTTAAGCGTCAATATTTATTTATGGAATTAAGCTCATATTTACTGATGTTTTAGATAATCTTGGTGTATATAGTGGAAAGCTGGGTACCTTAAGTCATCTTTCCCCATCAGATGTCACAGCCTCCGTCTTGACGCCTTACATTTCTGATTTAATGTGGACATAAAAGATAAACACATTGCAAAATAACTGTAATTGTTTCCATAGAGGATCAAATCTATTTGTTTCCTATCTTCTTAACATTCACTTAAACTGTTGACTAAGTCCGAAACTGTGGGAGATATTTAAATATATATCTATGTGTCACCAGATGTACTCTTATATGTAATTTAACCAAATCTTGTTTGAAACAGTGTAGATGTTAAATAGTGCATCAGCGATTAGTTAATGAAAGATTATATGCCTCAATTTAATGGAGAGGAAAATAGACTGGATTATAGGATATTGAAAGAGATTTTCTTTTTCAGTTAAAAAATATCCACATCAGGGCTTCCCTGGTGGCGCAGTGGTTGAGAGTTCGCCTGCCGATGCAGGGGACACGGGTTCGTGCCCCGGTCTGGGAAGATACCACATGCCGCGGAGCGGCTGGGCCCGTGAGCCATGGCCGCTGAGCCTGCACGTCCGGAGCCTGTGCTCCGCAACGGGAGAGGCCACAACAGTGAGAGGCCTGCGTACCGCAAAACAACAACAACAGCAACAAAAAATATCCACATCGTATTTGTATTTAGCCAAATGTTTTCTCATTACCTAGGACAGATGTTGTTATGACGCTGTGGGTTATTTTGAGAACTTCACTTTGCTTCCTCCCGATGCCTTAACTCTTCATGTATCTGAAATCTAGGAAATGCCAGTGCAGTTCCCAGGAACCCCCAGCGTGCAGGTTGGGGGTGTCTGGAAACTCTCCATCCTTTGTGCCAGGTCTGTCTGAGAAGGTGGGAAGTGTGGATAAGACTTTTCTGAGAATCATCTGTCTTATTGAGAACTTTAAGTGTGTTCCTGTAGTTCATGTTGTCTTCACATCCAAAACCCTCCTAATCATGTGTGAGAGTAAACTTTTCATAATGTTGTGACTTTGAAAAATTTGACATTGAAATGTTGCTTAGGCATTTTGTTAGGTCACGCTGATAATCATTCTTGATGGCTTAGAAAATAGGAAAAAATCCATTTTGATAGCTATACAGATGTGTCTGTACATGTGTGTTTCTAATTACAGTTGACCCTTGAGCAATAGAGGTTTGAATTGCACAGGTCCACTTTACTTTTCAAGAGTAAATACTACAGTATTACACAATCTAAAGTTGGTTGAGTCCCAGGTTTTGGAACCTCTGATATGGAGAGCAGACTGTAAAGTTTTACACAGATTTTTGACTGTGTAGGGGATGGGCACCCCAAACCCACATAGTTCAGGGGTCAACTGTACAACAGGTTAAATGTGATATAACTGCTATAAAGGTAATTTGGTTTCTGGTTGAGGATTTTTGAAAATACCTTTCTGATTCTGAGATAGCTGTCCTTACCTATTTTAGTTACTTCACCTGTTTTTATGAAACCCACATGTCATGAGGCAAGAAAGTTGAAGTTTCTAAGAGCTGAAAATGGCATTTCTGTTAGGATGGAGCAGCTGGTATGAAAGTGGTGATGGTGACATGTGAGGCGAGGCTGAGCATGGGCTGCGCTCTGGGTGGTGCAAGGATGAAGACGATACCCAGGTGTTACCGGGTATCCAGGGAAGTGCAGCCCAGGGCTCTCAGCAAGGCTGCCCAGCAGGGCTCCCACTGTGGCGAGGGGAGTAGGAGATGTGGAGACCCTCCTATAGAGGCCACAGCTGACACTCATAAGAAGGAGAACACGATGACTAGGCAAGGTTGGGACATGATGATGACTAAGGTGCGTGCTGGAGGACTGAGTGCTGGGAGGCAAGAGGATATCAGAGAACATTCCCAGGGGTTAAAGTTTCGTTGGAGGTTTGGCCCTTGTCCTAAGAAACTTCCATCTGACTTTAAGCCTTGAAAGCACATCAAAACAGATTTTGAAATTTTCTTCTTGATTTATACAGAAGGGCATGTCTCAAACTTTGGGTCTTGGTATGGCTTTTTTTTTTTTAACATCTTTATTGGGGTATAATTGCTTTACAATGGTGTGTTAGTTTCTGCTTTATAACAAAGTGAATCAGTTATACATATACATATGTTCCCATATCTCTTCCCTCTTCGTCTCCCTCCCTCCCACCCTCCCTATCCCACCCCTCCAGGCGGTCACAAAGCACCGAGCCGGTATCCCTGTGCCATGCGGCTGCTTCCCACTGGCTATCTACCTTACGTTTGTTAGTATATATATGTCCATGTCTCTCTCTCGCCCTATCACAGCTCACCCTTCCCCCTCCCCATATCCTCAAGTCTGTTCTCCAGTAGGTCTGTGTCTTTATTCCTGTCTTACCCCTAGGTTCTTCATAACATTTTTTTTTCTTAAATTCCATATATATGTGTTAGCGTATGGTATTTGTCCCTCTCTTTCTGACTTACTTCACTCTGTATGACAGACTCTACGTCCATCCACCACATTACAAATAGCTCAATTTCGTTTCTTTTTATGGCTGAGTAATATTCCATTGTATATATGTGCCACATCTTCTTTATCCATTCATCCGACGATGGGCACTTAGGTTGTTTCCATCTCCGGGCTATTGTAAATAGAGCTGCAATGAACATTTTGGTACATGACTCTTTCTGAATTCTGGTTTCCTCAGGGTATATACCTAGTAGTGGGATTGCTGGGTCATATGGTAGTTCTATTTGTAGTTTTTTAAGGAACCTCCATACTGTTCTCCATAGTGGCTGAACCAATTCACATTCCCACCAGCAGTGCAAGAGTGTTCCCTTTTCTCCACACCCTCTCCAGCATTTATTGTTTCTAGATTTTTTGATGATGGCCATTCTGACTGGTGTGAGATGATATCTCATTGTAGTTTTGATTTGCATTTCTCTAATGATTAATGATGTTGAGCATTCTTTCATGTGTTTGTTGGCAGTCTGTATATCTTCTTTGGAGAAATGTCTATTTAGGTCTTCTGCCCATTTTTGGATTGGGTTGTTTATTTTTTTGTTATTGAGCTGCATGAGCTGCCTGTAAATTTTAGAGATTAATCCTTTGTCAGTTGATTCATTTGCAAATATTTTCTCCCATTCTGAGGGCTGTCTTTTGGTCTTGTTTATGGTTTCCTTTGCTGTGCAAAAGCTTTGAAGTTTCATTAGGTCCCATTTGTTTATTTTTGTTTTTATCTCCATTACTCTAGGAGATGGGTCAAGAAGGATCTTGCTGTGATTTATGTCATAGAGTGTTCTGCCTATGTTTTCCTCTAAGAGTTTGATAGTTTCTGGCCTTACATTTAGGTCTTTAATCCATTTTGAGCTTATTTTTGTGTATGGTGTTAGGGAGTGATCTAATCTCATACTTTTACATGTACCTATCCAATTTTCCCAGCACCACTTATTGAAGAGGCTGTCCTTTCTCCACTGTATATTCCTGCCACCTTTATCAAAGATAAGGTGACCATATGTGCATGGGTTTATCTCTGGGCTTTCTATCCTATTCCATTGATCTATCTTTCTGTTTTTGTGCCAGTACCATACTGTCTTGATTACTGTAGCTTTGTAGTATAGTCTGAAGTCAGGCAGCCTGATTCCTCCAGCTCCATTTTTTGTTCTCAAGATTGCTTTGGCTATTCGGGGTCTTTTGTGTTTCCATACAAATTGTGAAATTTTTTGTTCTAGTTCTGTGAAAAATGCCAGTGGTAGTTTGATAGGGATTGCATTGAATCTATAGATTGCTTTGGGAAGTAGAGTCATTTTCACAATGTTGATTCTTCCAATCCAAGAACATGGTATATCTCTCCATCTGTTTGTATCATCTTTAATTTCTTTCATCAGTGTCTTATAATTTTCTGCATACAGGTCTTTTGTCTCCTTAGGTAGGTTTATTCCTAGATATTTTATTCTTTTTGTTGCAATGGTAAATGGGAGTGTTTTCTTGATTTCACTTTCAGATTTTTCATCATTAGTATATAGGAATGCCAGAGATTTCTGTGCATTAATTTTGTATCCTGCTACTTTACCAAATTCATTGATTAGCTCTAGTAGTTTTCTGGTAGCATCTTTAGGATTCTCTATGTATAGTATCATGTCATCTGCAAACAGTGACAGCTTTACTTCTTCTTTTCCGATTTGGATTCCTTTTTTTTCCTTTCCTTCTCTGATTGCTGTGGCTAAAACTTCCAAAACCATGTTGAATAAGTGTGGTGAGAGTGGGTAACCTTGTCTTGTTCCTGACCCTAGTGGAAATGCTTTCAGTTTTTTACCATTGAGGATGATGTTGGCTGTGGGCTTGTCATATACGGCCTTTATTATGTTGAGGAAAGTTCCCTCTATGCCTACTTTCTGCAGGGTTTCTATCATAAATCAGTGTTGAATTTTGTCAAAAGCTTTCTCTGCATCTACTGAGATTGTTTACAGGTTTTTCTCCTTCAATTTGTTAATATGGTTAATCACATTGATAGATTTGCGTATATTGAAGAATCCTTGCATTCCTGGAATAAACCCCACTTGATCATGGTGTATGATCCTTTTAATGTGCTGTTGGATTCTGTTTGCTAGTATTTTGTTGAGGATTTTTGCATCTATGTTCATCAGTGATATTGGCCTGTAGTTTTCTTTCTTTGTGACATCCTTGTCTGGTTTTGGTATCAAGGTGATGGTGGCCTCGTAGAATGAGTTTGGGAGTGTTCCTCCCTCTGCTATATTTTGGAAGAGTTTGAGAAGGATAGGTGTTAGCTCTTCTCTAAATGTTTGATAGAATTCGCCTGTGAAGCCATCTGGTCCTGGGCTTTTGTTTGTTGGAAGATTTTTAATCACAGTTTCAATTTCAGTGTTTGTGATTGGTCTGTTCATATTTTCTATTTCTTCCTGATTCAGTCTTGGCAGTTTGTGCATTTCTAAGAATTTGTCCATTTCTTCCAGATTGTCCATTTTATTGGCATAGAGTTGCTTGTAGTAATCTCTCATGATCTTTTGTATTTCTGCAGTGTCTGTTGTTACGTCTCCTTTTTCATTTCTGATTCTATTGATCTGAGTCTTCTCCCTTTTGTTCTTGATGAGTCTGGCTAATGGTTTATCTATTTTGTTTATCTTCTCAAAGAACCAGCTTTTAGTTTTATTGATCTTAGCTATTGTTTCCTTCATTTCCTTTTCATTTATTTCTGATCTGATTTTTATGATTTCTTTCCTTCTGCTAACTTTGGGGTTTTTTTGTTCTTCTTTCTCTAATTGCTTGAGGTGCAAGGTTAGGTTGTTTATTCGAGATGTTTCCTGCTTCTTAAGGTGGGCTTGTATTGCTATAAACTTCCCTCTTAGAACTGCTTTTGCTGCATCCCATAGGTTTTGGGTCGTTGTGTCTCCATTGTCATTTGTTTCTAGGTATTTTTTGATTTCCTCTTTGATTTCTTCAGTGATCACTTCGTTATTAAGTAGTGTATTGTTTAGCCTCCATGTGTTTGTATTTTTTACAGATCTTTTCCTTTAATTGATATCTACTCTCATGGCATTGTGGTCGGAAAAGATACTTGATACAATTTCAATTTTCTTAAATTTACTGAGGCTTGATTTGTGACCCAAGATATGATCTATCCTGGAGAATGTTCCTTGAGCACCTGAGGAAAATGTGTATTCTGTTGTTTTTGGATGGAATGTAATATAAATATCAATTAAGTCCATCTTGTTTAATGTATCATTTAAAGCTTGTGTTTCCTTATTTATTTTCATTTTTGATGATCTGTCCATTGGTGAAAGTGGGGTGTTGAAGTCCCCTACTGTGATTGTGTTACTGTCGATTTCCCCTTTTATGGCTGTTAGTATTTGCCTTATGTATTGAGGTGCTCCTATGTTGGGTGCATAAATATTTACAATTGTTATATCTTCTTCTTGGATCGATCCCTTAATCATTATGTAGTGTCCTTCTTTGTCTCTTCTGATAGTCCTTATTTTAAAGTCTATTTTGTCTGATATGAGAATTGCTACTCCAGCTTTCTTTTGGTTTCCATTTGCATGGAATATCTTTTTCTATCCCCTCACTTTCGGTCTGTATGTGTCTCTAGGTCTGAAGTGGGTCTCTTGTAGACAGCATATATATGGGTCTTGTTTTTGTATCCATTCAGCCAGTCTGTGTCTTTTGGTGGGAGCATTTAGTCCATTTACATTTAAGGTAATTATCGATATGTATGCTCCTATTCCCATATTCTAAATTGTTTTGGGTTCGTTATTATAGGTCTTTTCCTTCTCCTGTGTTTTTATCTAGAGAAGCTCCTTTAGCATTTGTTGTAAAGCTGGTTTCGTGGTGCTGAACTGTCTCAGCTTTTGCTTGTCTGTAAAGGTTTTAATTTCTCCATCAAATTTGAATGAGATCCTTGCTGGGTAGAGTAATTTTGGTGGCAGGTTTTTCTCCTTCATCACTTTCAGTATGTCCTGCCACTCCCTTCTGGCTTATAGAGTTTCTACTGAGAGATCAGCTGTTAACCTTATGGGGATTCCATTGTGTGTTATTTGTTGTTTTTCCCTTGCTGCTTTTAATATGCTTTCTTTGTATTTAGTTTTTGACAGTTTGAGTGATATGTGTCTTGGCATATTTCTCCTTTGATTTATCCTGTATGGGACTCTCTGTGCTTCCTGGACTTGATTAACTATTTCCTTTCCCATATTAGGGAACTTTTCAACTATAATCTCTTCAAATATTTTCTCAGTCCCTTTCTGTTTCTCTTCTTCTTCTGGAACCCCTATAATTCGAATGTTGGTGCATTTAATGTTGTCCCAGAGGTCTCTGAGACTGTCCTCCATTCTTTTCATTCTTATTTCTTTATTCTGCTCTGCAGTAGTTATTTCCACTCTTTTATCTTCCAGGTCACTTATCCGTTCTTCTGCCTCATTTATTCTGCTATTGATCCCATCTAGAGTATTTTTCATTTCATTTATTGTGTTGTTCATCATTGCTTGTTTCATATTTAGTTCTTCTATGCCCTTGTTAACTGTTTCTTGCTTTTTGTCCATTCTATTTCCAAGATTTTGGATCATCTTTACTATCATTATTCTGAGTTCTTTTCCAGGTAGACTGCCTATTTCCTCTTCATTTGTTTGGTCTGGTGGAGTTTTACCTTGCTCCTTCATCTGTTGTGTGTTTTTCCGTCTTCTCATTTTGCTTATCTTATTGTGTTTGGGGTCTCCTTTTTGCAGGCTGCAGGTTCGTAGTTCCTGTTGTTTTTGATGTCTGTCCCCAGTGGCTAAGGTTGGTTCAGTGGGCTGTGTAGGCTTCCTGGTGGAGGGGACTACTGCCTGTGTTGTGGTGTATGAGGCTAGATCTTGTCTCTCTAGTGGGTAGGTCCACGTCTGGTGGTGTGTTTTGGGGTGTCTGTGGACTTATTATGATTTTAGGCAGCCTCTCTGCTAGTGGGTGGGGTTGTGTTCCTGTTTTGCTAGTTGTTTGGCATAGGTTGTCCAGCACTGTAGTTTGCTAGTCATTGAGTGAAACTGGGTGCTGGTGTTAAGATGGAGGTCTCCGGGAGATTTTCACCATTTGATATTATGTGGAGCTGGGAGGTCTCTTGTTGACCAGTGTCCTGAAGTTGACTCTCCTACCTCAGAGGCAGAGTCCTGACTCCTGGCTGGAGCAGCAAGAGCCTTTCATCCACTCGGCTCAGAATAAAAGGGAGCGAAAGTAGAGAGAATTAGTAGAAGTAGGAAGGAAGAAAGAAAGAAAGAAAGAAAGGAGGGAAGGAAGGAAGAAAAAGAAAGAAGGAAAGAAGGCAAGAAGGAAAGAAAGGAGGGAGGGAGGGAGGGAGGAAGGAAGGAAGGAGGGAAGGAAGGAAAAAAGACATAAAGAAAGAAGATACAGTAAAATAAAATAAAGTATAATAAAGTTATTGAATTAAAAAATAATTATTTAGAGAAAAAAAAGGGACGGATAGAACCTTAGGACAAATGGTGGAAGCAAAGCTATACAGACAAAATCTTACACAGAAGCATGCACATACAGCCTCACAAAAAGAGGTAAAGGGGGAAAACTCATAAAACTTGCTCTCAAAGTCCACCTCCTCAATTTGGGATGATTCGTTGTCTAAAGGAGGGAAGGAAGGAAAGAAAGAAAGAAAGAAGGTAAAGTATAATAGAGTTATTTAAGTTAAAATTAATTATTAAGAAAAAAAATTTATAAAAAACAACAATGGATGGATAGAACGCTAGGACAAATGGTGGAAGCAAAGCTATATAGACAAGATCTCACACAGAAGCATACACATACACATTCACAAAAAGAGGAAAAGGGGAAAAAATCATAGATCTTGCTCTAGAAGTCCACCTCCTCAATTTGGGATGATTCGCTATCTATTCATGTACTCCACAGTTGCAGGGTACATCAGGTTGATTGTGGAGCTTTAATCCGCTGTTTCTGAGGCTGCTGGGAGAGATTTCCCTTTCTCTTCTTTGTTCGCACAGCTCCCGGATTCAGCTTTGTATTTGGACCCGCCTCTGCATGTAGGTCGCTGGAGGGCTTCTGTTTTTTGCTCAGACAGGACAGGGTTAAAGGAGCTGCTGATTCGGGGGCTCTGGCTCACTCAGGCCAGGAGGAGGGAGGGGCGCGGAGTGCGGGGCGGGGCTGCGGCGGCAGAGGCCGGCGTGACGTTGCACCAGCCTGATGCGCACCATGTGTTCTCCCGGGGAAGTTGTCCCTGGATCCCGGGACCCTGGCAGTGGCGGGCTGCACAGGCTCCCCGGAAGAGGGGTGTGGACAGTGACCTGTGCTCGCACACAGGCTTCTTGGTGGCGGCAGCAGCAGCCTTAGCGTCTCATGCCCGTCTCTGGGGTCCGCGCTTTTAGCCGCGGCTCGCGCCCGTCTCTGGAGCTCCTTTAAGCAGCGCTCTTAATCCCCTCTCCTCGCGCACCAGGAAACAAAGAGGGAAGAAAAAGTCTCTTGCCTCTTCGGCAGGTCCAGACTTTTCCCCGGACTCCCTCCCGGCCAGCCGTGGCGCACTAACCCCCTGCAGGCTGTGTTCACGCCGCCAACCCCAGTCCTCTCCCTGCGCTCCGACCGAAGCCCGAGCCTCAGCTCCCAGCCCCGCCCGCCCCGGCGGGTGAGCACACAAGCCTCTCGGGCTGGTGAGCGCCGTCGGCACCGATCCTCTGTGCGGGAATCTCTCCGCTTTGCCCTCCGCACCCCCGTGGCTGCGCTCACCTCCGCGGCACTGAAGCTCCCCCTTCCGCCTCCCGCAGTCTCCGCCCGCGAAGGGGCTCCTAGTGTGTGGAGACCTTTCCTCCTTCACGGCTCCCTCCCACTGGTGCAGGTCCCGTCCCTATCCTTTTGTCTCTGTTTGTTCTTTTTTCTTTTGCCCCAACCAGGTACGAGGGGAGTTTCTTGCCTTTTGGGAGGTCTGAGGTCTTCTGCCAGCATTCAGTAGGTGTTCCGTAGGAGTCGTTCCACATGTAGATGTATTCCTGGTGTATCTGTGGGGAGGAAGGTGATCTCTGCGTCTTACTCCTCCGCCATCTTCCCAGCATCCCCTTGGTATGGCTTTTAAAAAATTGTCCATCCAGGTTTTGCAGCAACATGGGTAGACCTAGAGATTATCATACTAAGTGAAGAAAGTCAGAAAGAGAAAGACAAATATCTATCATATGATATCACCTTATATGTGGAATCTTAAAAAATGATACAAATGAACTTATTTACAAAACAGAAATAGACTCACAGATATAGAATACAAAATTATGGCTAACAAAGGGGAAAGAGAGGGGAAGGATTAATGTGGAATTTGGGATTAACAGATACACACTACTATATATAAAATAAACAACAAGGATTTATTGTATAGCACAGTGAACTATATTCAATACCTTGTAAAATCTGTACTAGAAAAGAATCTGAAAAAGTAAATTAAATTTTAAAAAAATTATTGAGAACCTGAAGAGCTTTTGTTCATGTGGCCTAGACTTGTCAGTATTTATTGTATGAGAAGATCAACTGAGAAATTTTTTAAAAAGTAAGTGACAATAATGAACCCACAATGTTATCATAAAGAGCACTGTTAAATGAAAACTGACTATATTTTCCAAAACAAACAAACAAACAAAAACAAAAAAATGTAGTGAGAAGGGAGGCATTATTTTACATTTTGGAAAGTCTCTTTAAATGTCTGGCTTTCAGCGGGACAGAGTAGCTGCATCTGCCTTCAATCTGTTGTGACATGTTGTTTTGGTTGGAGGATGTGAAGAAAATATAGCCATACACTGAGAACTAGTTGGAAAAGGAGGCCTAAAGGCTTTTGAGATAAACGTGCCTGTTCCACTTTGATACAAAAAGTTGACAAGTGGTAGCTTTTTCTGTTTTGTCTTGAAATGTATTTTTTAAAAACATCTTTATTGGGATATAATTGCTTTACAATGGTGTGTTACTTTCTGCTGTATAACAAAGTGAATCAGCTATACATATACATATATCCCCATATCTCTTCCCTCTTGCATCTCTCTCCCACCCTCCCTATCCCAACCCTCTAGGCTATCACAAAGCACGGAGCTGATCTCCCTGTGCTATGTGGCTGCTTCCCACTAGCTATCTATTTTACATTTGGTAGTGTATATATGTCAATGCCACTCTATCACTTCGTCCCAGTTTACTGTTCCCCCTCCCCATGGCCTCAAGTCCATTCTCTACATCTGTGTCTTTCTTCTTGTCCTGTGCCTAGATTCATCAGAACCATTTTTTTTAGATTCCATATATATGTGTTAGCATACGGTGCTTGTTTTTCTCTTTCAGACTTACTTCACTCTGTATGACAGACTCTAGGTCCTTCTACGTCACTACAAATAAGTCAATTTCGTTCCTTTTTATGGCTAATATTCCATTGTATATATGTGCCACATCTTCTTTGTCCATTCATCTGTCGATAGACACTTAGGTTACTTCCATGTCTTGGCTATTGTAAATAGAGCAGCAATGAGTGTTGTGATACATGACTCTTTTTGAATTATGGTTTTCTCAGGGTATATGGCCAGCAGTGGGATTGCTGGGTCATATGGTAGTTCTAGTTTTAGTTTTTTAAGGAACCTCCATACTGTTCTCCATAGTGGCTATATCAATTTACATTCCCACCAACAGTGCAAGAGGGTTCCCTTTTCTCCACACCCTCTCCAGCATTTATTGTTTGTAGATTTTTTGATGATGGCCATTCTGACCAGTGTGAGGTGATACCATGTTGTAGTTTTGATTTGCATTTGTCTAATGATTAGTGATGTTGAACATCCTTTCATGTGTTTGTTGGCAATCTGTATATCTTCTTTGGAGAAATGTCTATGTAGGTCTTCTGCCCATTTTTGAATTGGGTTTTTTGTTTTTTTGATATTGAGCTGCATGAGCTGCTTGTATATTGTGAAGATTAATCCTTTGTCAGTTGCCTTATTTGAAAATATTTTCTCCCATTCTGAGGGTTATCTTTTGGTCTTGTTTATGGTTTCCCTTGCTGTGCAAAAGCTTCTAAGTTTCATTAGGTCCCATTTCTTTATTTTTGTTTTTATTTCCATTTCTCTAGGAGGTGGGTCAAAAATAATCTTGCTGTGATTTATGTCATAGAGTGAGTGTTCTGCCTATGTTTTCCTCTAAGAGTTTTATAGTGTCTGGCTTTACATTTAGGTCTTTAATCCATTTTGAGTTTATTTTTGTGTATGGTGTTAGGGAGTGTTCTAATTTCATTCTTTTAGTTAAATGTTTTCCCAGCACCACTTACTGAAGAGACTGTCTTTTCTCCTTTGTATACTCTTGCTTCCTTTATAAAAGATAAGGTGACCATATGTATGTTGGTTTATCTCTGGGCTTTCTATCCTGTTCCATTGATCTATATTTCTGTTTTTGTGCCAGTACCATACTGTCTTGATTACTGTAGCTTTGTAGTATAGTCTGAAGTCAGGGAGCCTGATTCCTCCAGCTCTGTTTTTCTTTCTCAAGATTGCTTTGGGTATTCAGGGTCTTTTGTGTTTCCATACAAATTGTCAAGTTTTTATTCTAGTTCTGTGAAATATGCCATTGGTAGTTTGATAGGGATTGCATTGAATCTGTAGATTGCTTTGGGTAGTATAGTCATTTTCACAATGTTGATTCTTCCAATCCAAGAACATGGTATATCTCTCCATCTATATGTATCATCTTTAATTTCTTTCATCAGTGTCTTATAATTTTCTGCATACAGATCCTTTGTCTCCCTAGGTAGGTTTATTCCTAGGTGTTTTATTCTTTTTATTGCAGTGGTAAATGGGAGTGTTTCCTTAATTTCTCTTTCAGATTTTTCATCATTAGTGTATAGGAATGCAAGACATTTCTGTGCCTTAATTTTGTATCCTGCTACTCTACCAAATTCATTGATTAGCTCTAGTAGTTTTCTGGTAGCATCTTTAGGATTCTTTACGTATAGTATCATGTCATCTGCAAACAGTGGCAGTTTTACTTCTCTTTTTCCGATTTGGATTCCTTTTATTTCTTTTTCGTCTCTTGATTGCTGTGGCTAAAACTTCCAAAACTATGTTGAATAATAGTGGTGAGAGTGAGCAACCCAAGTTGTAGCTTTTAAAGGTTAGTTGCCACACAGAATCAGAAACCTTATTGACAGCCATTTCGTACCTTGTTACATTAAAATCTATCATCTTATTTTGCACTTTGAATGGATCTTTTGCACATGTATGGGTTTTTAACACTCAGCATTGGTTTATTGGAAAATATTGATTTACTTAGCTATATGAATATGCCAAATGTGGAGACATTTCATTATACAATGATATTTAATTGAAGTGTAGTTGATTCACAACGTTGTGTTAGGTTTTGGCATATAGCAAAGAGATTCAGTTACACATATATATTCCTTTTCATATTCTTTTCGGTTATGGTTTACTACAGGATATTGAATATAGTTCCCTGTGCTATACAGTAGGACCTTGTTTATCTGCTCTATATACAGTAGTTTGTCTCTGCTAATCCCAAACTCCTAATTTATCCCTCCCCGACCCTTTTCCCCTTTGGTAACTATAGTTTGTTTTCTATATGTGTGAACCTGTTTCTGTTTCATAAATAAGTTCATTTGTGTCATATTTTAGATTCCACATATAAGCAACATCATATGGTATTTGTCTTTCTCTTTCTGACTTACTTCACTTAGTATGGTAATCTCTAGTTGCATTCATGATGCTGCAAATGGCATTATTTCATTCATTTTTATGGCTGAGTAATGTGTGTGTGTGTGTGTGTGTGTGTACATATTACATCTTTTTTTTTTTAATTTTTATTTATTTATTTATTTATTTTTGGCTGTGTTCCGTCTTCCTTTCTGTGCGAGGGCTTTCTCTAGTTGTGGTGAGAGGGGGCCACTCTTCATTGCAGTGCATGGGCCTCTCACTGTCACGGCCTCTCTTGTTGCGGAGCACAGGCTCCAGACGCTCAGGCTCAGTAGTTGTGGCTCATGAGCCTAGTTGCTCCGTGGCATATGGGATCTTCCCAGACCAGGGCTTGAACCCGTGTCCCCTGCATTGGCAGGCAGATTCTCAACCACTGTGCCACCAGGGAAGCCCATCTTCTTTATCCATTCATCTGTCGATGGACGTTTTGGGTGCTTCCATGTCTTGGCTACTGTAAATATTGTTGCTATGAACATTGGGGTGCATGTATCTTTTCAAATTAGAGTTTTGTCCAGATACATGCCCAGTAGTGGGATTGCTGGATCATACAGTTACTGTATTGTTAGTTTTTTGAGGAACTTCACACACTCTTTTCCATAGTGGCTGTACCAACTTACATTTCCACCAACAGTGTAGGAGGGTTCCCTTTTATCTACACCCTCCTCCAGCATTTGTTATTTGTAGATTTTCTGATGCTGGCCATTCTGACTGGTGTGATGTGGTACCTCACTGTACTTTTGATTTGCATTTCTCTAATAATTAGCAATGTTGAGCATCTTTTCATGTGCCTATTGACCATCTGTAAGTCTTCTTTGGAGACTTGTCTATCTAGATCTTCGGCCCATTTTTATTTATTTTTTGGCTGTGTTGGGTCTTCATTTCTGTGCGAGGGCTTTCTCTAGTTGTGGCAAG
>NW_006779684.1:0-447 GCF_000442215.2 Lipotes vexillifer
TGTGCCTCTGAGGTGGGAGAGCCAACTTCAGGACACTGGTCCACAAGATACCTCCCAGCTCCATGTAATACCAAATGGCAAAAATCTCCCAGAGATCTCCATCTCAACACGAACACCTAACTTCACTCAATGATGAGCAAGGTACAGTGCTGGACACCCTATGCCAAACAACTCCACCCATTAACAGAGAGGCTGCCTAAAATCATAATAAGTCCACAGATACCGCAAAACACACCAACAGACATGGACCTGCCAACCAGAAGACAAGGTCCTGCCTCATCCACCAGAAAACAGGCACTAGTCCCCTCAACCAGGAAGCCTACACAACCCACTGAACCAGCTTTAGCCACTGGGGACACACGCCAAAAACAATGGGAACTACCGACCTGCAGCCTGCAAAAAGGAGACTCCAAACACAGTAAGATAAGCAAAATGAGAAGACAGAAA
>NW_006779685.1:0-1240 GCF_000442215.2 Lipotes vexillifer
CGAACCCGTGTCCCCTGCATTGGCAGGCGGACTCTCAACCACCGCACCACCAGGGAAGCCCCTCATTGTAGTTTTGATTTGCATTTCTCTGATGATTAACAGTGTTGAGCATATTTTCATGTGCCTGTTGGCCATCTGTGCACCTTCTTTGGAGAAATGTCTACTTAGGTCTTCTGCCTATTTTTTAATTGGGTTGTTGTTTAGATGTTGAGCTGTATAAGCTGTTTATATATTTTGGAAATTAATTCCTTTCTGGTCACATCATTTGCAAGTATTTTCTCCCATTCTGTAGGTTTTCTTTTTGTTTTTGTTTATGGTTTCATTTGCTGTAAAAAAGCTTATAAGTTTGATTAGGTCCTATTTGTTTATTTTTGCTTTTATTTCTATTGTCTTGGGAGATTTACCTAAGAAAACATCACTGTGATTTATGTCAGAGAATGTTTTGCCTATGGTCTCTTCTGGGAGTTTTATGGTGTCCTATCTTATATTTAAGTCTTTAAGCCATTTTGAGTTTATTTTTTGTGTATAGTGTGAGGGAGTGTTCTAACTTCACTGATGTATATGTGGCTGTCCGGCTTTCCCAGCACCACTTGCCAAAGAGACTGTCTTTTCTCCATTGTATATTCTTGCCTCATTTGTTGAAGATTGACTATAGGTGTTCAAGTTTTCTGAATAGATTTCAAGTTATATTTTCTCATATCAATTATGATGCTTTATATTTTTCTAGAATATATGTTTCATAAAGGTTTCAAGGTACCCCTTTTCATTCTGTATTTTTGTTCTATGCTGTATTCATCACTCTCACAAAAAACGTTGCCAAACTTCTTAATCTTTTCAAAGTCCCAATCCCCTCCATTTTTTCTTTATCATTATTGATTACTGATCATATCATAATTATTCATATTTTGTAACTGACTCTATTATTCTACTGAATACTAGTTCATTTGTGTTTAAATAAATCCAAACTTTGTGCTCAAATAAAATTTAAAGCTATAGGGTTTCCCTGGTGGCACAGTGGTTGAGAATCCGCCTGCCAGTGCAGGAGACATGGGTTCGAGCCCAGCTCTGGGAAGATTCCCACATGTCATGGAGCAACTAAGCCCATGCGCCACAACTACTAAGTTTGTGCTCTAGAGCCCGCGAGCCACAACTACTGAAGCCCGTGCACCTAGAGCCGGTGCTCTGCAACAAGAGAAGCCACTGCAATGAGAAGCCTGTGCACCACAACAAAGAGTAGCCC
>NW_006779686.1:0-1367 GCF_000442215.2 Lipotes vexillifer
GCCGCTCCGCGGCACGTGGGATCTTCCCGGACCGGGGCACGGACCCGTGTCCCCTGCATCGGCGGGCGGACTCTCAACCACTGCGCCACCAGGGAAGCCCCACTTAGTCAAATTTGAGAAGCAAGGCTGAACTCCAGTTCTCCCTATCCTGTGCCACACCTTGCATTTTGGGTGGTCAACACTGCATCGCAGCTTCTCTCTCTTAGACTTTTGTCAGCATCCTCCTCCAGCTCAGGGCTCTCTTCTCCCCACCACTGCTCGTGTCTGCAGGGGGCACCTCCCCCAGGAGCCTCAGGCTGTGTGGCTCTTTGACTCGCAGTTTGCTCTCCAGTGGGGACGGTTCTGGCTGGGCTGTGATGTTGACGACCAAAGGAGGACAACTTGCTCAGAGCAGCCACCGCTCCCCACAATTGTTCCCCACTGACATCAGCTCTTCTCATTACTGGTGGCACCCCTGAGCACCTGCCCGCACCTCCGGGTCCCAGCCAGGTGCTCCAGGAGCCTCTGCACACTGTTCTCATTGCCAGTGTCGCTAATTGCTGTTTGTCCAAAGTTAGGAGCTCAGTAGATGTTGCCTGATGAGACTGAAGTTCTTCGGGGCGCTTGCCTGAGTCGTTCACAGTGGATTACCTTCCTTGGTACCTTAAATTATCCAAAGCAGCTTATTTGAGAATGTAAAATTACTTACTGGATGCTAGAAATTTTGTTGGAAATGCTTTGAACCTGTGGATCTCTTTGGGAAGAACTCACATCTTTCCAACATTTATGTGGTTATTTGTTTTCTCTTTATGTCCTTCTGTAAATCATTCTATTTTTCATAGGGCTATACTTACATATTTTGTGCATTGCTGTTATTGTGAATTAGATAATTTTTCCATTACGTTTTCCAATTCTGTTTGTATGTATGTATATCTATTTATGATAATATATAAAAAACATAAAAGCTGTTGAACTTTTATTTTGATTTTCTGTTTTTGTTCGTGTGTATGTGCATGTGCGCTTTGTTTTATTTTTATATAGATAGTTATACACTGGAAAGAAATTTTATTTCTTTCTACTTACTATGCATCTGCCTTGCTTGTCTCACGTTTTCTAGTACTGGCTAGAAAATATAAATATATACACACACATACATGTGTACACACACATACATGGATTTTAAATATGGAGAAAAGAATTGTCTTTTGTGTATCCGTTATTTATTTGTCTGTTGATTTTTATAAGACTGCCCATAACATTTCATTTTTAGTTAAAATATTCACTATTGATCTAAGAATTTTTATTATTTGGAATGTTAAGGTAGTATCTTCTTTTTTTTTTTTTAACATCTTTATTGGGGTATAATTGCTTTACAATGGTGTGTTAGT
>NW_006779687.1:0-9695 GCF_000442215.2 Lipotes vexillifer
CACACACACACACACACACACACACACACACACACACACCACTAAAAAAATATTATCAAACCACAAGGGAAGAAACTTAAAAAAGAAGAAAAGAACGTAAGAACTACAAAAACAACCAGCAAACAGGTAATAAAAAGTCAATAAGTACATACTCATCTATAATTGCTGTAAAAGTCAATGGAATAACTGATCCAATCAAAAGACGTAGGGTGCCTGATTGGATAAAAAGAAGACCATGCTGCTTACAAGAGAATCATTTCAGAGTTAAAGACACACAGACTTAAAGTGAGGGGATGGAAAAAGATATTTATGAACACTGAAATGACAAGAAAGTGAGCATAACCATACTCAAATCAGAAAAAATAGACATTAAAACAAAATCAATAACAAAAGGCAAAGACGGGCATTATATAATGATAAAAGGATCAATACAAGAAGAGAGTATTACATTCAATATATATGCACCCAATTCAGGATCTCCTAAATATAGAAAGCAAATATTAACAGATATAAAGGAAGAAATTGACAACAGTACAATAATAGTAGGGGACTTTAATATGTTAATTTCTTCAATGGAAAGATCATTCAGACAGAAAATCAATAAGAAACAGTGGCCTTATATAACATAATTGACCAGTTGGACATATTAGATAACTATAGAACATTCAATCCAAAAACTGCTGAATACATATTCTTTTCAAGTGCACATGCATCATTCTCCAGGATAGGTCACATGTGAGGCTACAAAACAAGCCTCAACAAATTGAAGAGGATAGAAATTATATCAAACATTTTTTTCAGACCACAACAGTATGAAAGTAGAAATCAGTTCCAGAAGAAAAACGGGAAAAGCACAAACACATGGAGACTAAACAATATGCTACTAAAAAATTAATGAGTCAATGGAGAAATCAAAGAAGTCAGAAAATACCTCGAGACAAATGAAAATGGAAACACAATTTTCTGAAATCTATGGGATGAAGTGAAAGCAGTTCTAAGAGGGAAGTTCATAGTAACACAGTCCTACCTCAAGAAAAAAAGTAAAAATCTCAAATAAACAACCTAACCTACCACCTAAAGGAATTAGAAAAGGAAGAACAAAGCCCAAAGTCAGCAGAAAGGGGAAAATAATAAAGATCAGAGAGGAATTAAGTAGAGACCAAAAATAAATATAGAAAAGATCAATAAAACCAATAGCTGGTTTTCTGAAAAGATAAACAAAATTGATGAACCTTTATCCAGGCTCATCAATAAGAAAAGAGAGACAGCCCAAATAAGCAAAAAAAGAAATAAAAGAGGAGAAATAACAGCCAATATCACAGATGTATTTTTTAAAAACTTAAGAGAAAACTAAAAACACTTATATGCTAACAAATTGACAACCTAGGAGGAATCTACAAATTTCTAGAAACCTACAACCTCCCAAGACTGAATCAGGAAGAAATAGACAACCTGAACATATCAATCACTAGTAGAGAAATTGAATTTATAATAAAAAAGAGTCCCTGCAAACAAAATTCCAGGACCAGGTGGCTTTATAGGGAAATTGTTTTTTTAAAAAAACATTTAAATAAGAGCTAATGCCTATCCTTCTCAAACTATTCCAAAAAACTGCAGAGGATAGGACATTCCCAGATTTATCCTATAATGCCACCATTACTCTGACACCAAAACCAGACAAAGACACTACAAAAAAACAAAAAGAAAATTATAGGCCAACATCTCTGATGAACATAGATGCAAAAATCCTCAGCAATGTATTAGCAAATCGAATTCAACAATATATAAAACGGATCATACACTGTGATCAAGTGGGGTTTATACCAGTGATGCAAGAATGGTTGAATATCTGCAAGTCAATCAATGTGTTAGAGCACATTAACAAAAGGAAGAATAAAAATCACATGATCATCTCAATAGATACAGGAAAAGCCTTTCACAAAATTCAACATCCATTCATGATAAAAACTGAAATAAATCTGGAGATTTGAAAAGTAGGTGAATTTAAATTAGTGATTAGATGTAGGGAGTAAATTGACTAACAAGAATGAGTTATTGGCTGGAATTGGGGAGTGAGTAATACCACAGTTAGTAGTAGTAGCTGTATAGTGAAAGTAAGTTATAGAAAAGAGTTTTATTTGGACAGTTGAGTACACTACAGTGTCACTCATTGGGAGTAGAATGTCATAGAAATGCAGATAAGGCACAGAGGGAAATTTTTATTAAAGGTGAGGTAGAAGCTTAGTACTGAAATAATAGAACTTTAGAACCTTGAAAAAATTATATTCAGTCCACTAAAAAAAAGCATAGGTTGAAACTGTTGAATAGATTCCCACTGAATTCAGACATTGGTAATACTTCTAGCAGAGATTGAAGAGAATAAAATATAAGGAAACAATTTTGTTTAGATTTTTTTTACTCTCAAGGTCAAGATACAGTTAAGTCCCCTACATACGAACCTTCAAGTTGCGAACTTTCAAAGATGCAAACTTGCATTCCATCAACGTCAGGCATAAGTGAAGTTGCAGCCTGTCCTCTGACAATCCTTCAGCTCTACCATCTGCCACCTCCTGTCCCCTCCTCCAGTCAGTAACTCTTCTTGCATGTTCACTTGATGCCAGCCCCTGTATGCCAGCTGTTATACAGTACTACTGTAATTTTCAAGGTAGTACTTGGATTTATAATTTCATTCTTTGGTAATTTTAAGTCTTAGGCATTTGATTTGCAAGAATATATAATATTTGAATTTGAATTTTACCTGAGATTTTCATAATGGAAAAGGAATTATACTCAAATTTGGGCCATCTCTATTTTGGCATTTTATTATTAAATTATCTGGTTAAGATTTAATCTCACTGCAGAATTTCTGATTGTCTAGGATGATGTGGGTGGACATAATTTTTGATATAAAATAGTATATAACGTTTTAACCTCAGATACAGAATGATTTAATTAATATTCTCTTCTGACTTACTTCAGATTCCTCATTGGAGAAAATTAAATTGCTGAACAAAGGTTCCAGAAAATATCCTGATAAACTGCTCATCTCCTTAGTCTAGTTGAATAAAGTATTCATTTGTTGAATTTGTTGTACACAAATAATTATAAGAACAAATATATAGCATACTGTATAGGGAGACTTTTCTCCTTACTCCTACTGTGTTTTTTATTTTTGTTTTTCAGTTGGGTAGATTTCCTTGCTTCTCTCTGCCTTTAACTCTGTAATGGAAGTGTTACTCAAACTGATTGGTAAGTTTAGAAGGATACATTTGAAATTTACAGTCTGGCTCATTTTTCCCACTTTTACTTACAGTGAACATGTGTTCTAGTTTGTACCTTCGTTGACAGGAGTAGGCTCCCCACTTGGGAAGACCTGCAGTTTTCTAGTCTTGCTTATTACTGGGTGGATGATTGTGACTAATTCTGGGGTCCAGTATTATAATACCACTTGACAGAGGTATAATCTAGATTTTCCGATAAGATTTTATGAATAATAGTTGATATTTATGTATTCATAGCTTTACCTCTCTGGTTTTTATATTAGTTTAGCCACTTGGAGTGGTGAAGGGATGCTATTAATTGGGTTCCTTCAAGACCACCAAAACCTGAAGGAAATAGTTGTAAAAATTTACTGGAAAACATGGAAATGAAGTTGCAGAAATGAAATAGATGCTTACCAGAAAGACTGGAGAAATGTATGTTGTTCTAGTAGTATCTTATAAATCTGATATTCTGAGAGTATTTGTGAAAAATGACATGATGAAAGTGCAGTTCACAAAATACAGTTTTCAAAATTATCTCTGAATCTGGTTCCATACCAGATCTACTGAATAAGAATTCTGAGCCTGCAGCTTCAAAATTTGGATTGCAAGTGGTTGGGGAGAATGCAGAGGTCTTTCTCAGGCAGAGCCAAATTTGAGAATCACCAGGTAACACATGTGCATATTTATAATTAGTAAGTTCCAAATTTGCTGAAAAAATTTAGGCATCAATGGTTTCAGACTGGAATTAAGAGTTAAAATCATACTTGTCTTCCTTAGTAGTGATTAGACATAGAGGAGATTGAGACGAAATGTAAACAAAAATTACTACTCTTTGTCCATACTAATTTCTCTAATCTAAACTATATGTAGTATTCCATAATATAATACAAAGTCACCAAACTTCTCCCTATCTTCTCTCTCATACTTTTATTTTTTAAATGAATTCTCCCACATACTCCTATAATGTGAGGTAAGGTGATTAGAATTGGAGATTTGACTCACTAGAGGAGTTGAAACTTTGGTTCTCAGCAAGAATAATTTTGAGTAAAAAATGGGTGAAACATCCTATGCTTTTTGCCATAGTACTAAGAATCTGCTTCTGTTAAGCAAAATTTAATAAATATATCAGGAACAGGTAAAATGAATGCCATGAAAAAGAACTTTTCTTCTTCATGGTAACTATGCTGGTCATACAAAAGAAATAAAGATAAAAGTTAAAACACAGAAACAAGGAAGGGAGAATCTTATTTTTATTGTTTTGTTGTTGCTTTGTATTTCTTTTTAAAAGTGCTTAATTAGATATTATCATTTTTAAACTTATTTCCTTATCATTGATGTACTTGGAAAATCTCTGTGGAAAGCCAAGTAAGTTTTTCATATCAATTGGCTTCAAATTCATCTTTGAAGAACAGTTATTAAGATGAGGATCTAGAGATTGGGAGTGAAGTCAGAATTGATCTCGGGTTGAAAGCACTACCTACTGGGTAATAGAAACATCTACTGCTTTTAGCATCTCTGACCACACTATTGTCAGCAAATGAAACCTGAATCAAGGGGAAAGTCTAACAAAATTGTAATTCTGTTTACCAAAAACGATACCTCCCATATGACTGTATTTTTCTGTAAACAAATTTGAAAAAGAAACCTGGTGCATCATCCAAAGAATCCTCTCTTATCCTGCCACAAAAATCAAGCCAACGTTCATAATTCCTAAAACTATGTAGAGTTAGAATACAAAGCCCTCAGCAAATAATTTTTCAAATTCATAGAGCATTCTATCAATAAATGTAATAATTTTTGAGCAATTTCCAAAAAGGCAGGAACATTATCAATGTATTTCCTAGCTAGCTTGCAAGCATTTGATCTTCAAACCACATTATTTTGTCTTTTATAAACCTGGAGAAGAATATTTAAAGAGACATTTTGTAGACACATCTTGATCAAAATGAAGAAAACATTTTGCAAAATTCTATGAGTCCTAAAAGCTTTACTTGTAACTATTTTTGGGTGATGGAAACCTCCAAGTTCCCCAGAGATTTATCTGGCAAATGAAGATGAATCACAAAGACACTCAAATATGAACATTCTCAGATGCAAAGTAGATCTGATATTGACAAGCATAATTTAAGGATTTTATGTATAACCTAAAATATTATGAACAGAGTTTTCTTTGTAGCCAAGGACAATGTTTTTGTTTCAAACAAGAAATTACTACTGGAAATTTTATTAATAGAGACCCTGCTACTACGTCTATTCAAATAGATTGTGAAACTGTGAGAGGAAATCCAGTATTACTGAGCAAGACTCTATTAAATTCAGAAAGATGAAGAATAATCAATCAATCAGTATTTATTTTGCACTCATAAGTAATATGTCCTTTAAAATATCTGAGTCCTAAGACTCATCAAACACTCTCTTCAGTGCATAGTGATTATAGTGCAGTACTGCATTACCAGAAATTTGTAATCTTACTACAGCTTCCATTCTTTAATTTCTAACTTCCCTCTTTCTTAGCTGTGGAGTTACAAAAGTAAAAGAAAAACAGTAAAAATAGTTACACATACAAAATATAAATTTATTTATTTTTTCACCTGAATGTGTGTGAATGCCTCCCTCTAGTTTAGTATTTGAACATTCATCCAAGTTCAAATACTTATGAGACAGGTTATGTGATTTTCCACTTCTTTCCACTTTCTCAGTGTTTCCTCTCTAGGAAGAGCTATTCACTATCACATCAACCGTTTAGTATCCCACTTGTGATTTAGGCAATATTTTAAATATTAAATTTTCAAAGAAATTTTAAGGTAACTCCTCTTAATTTCTCCTTCCTGAAATATTATTATCTTCAATGAAATTATGCTCTTCTAGTTTTCTATCTCTTCTATCTCCTTTGCTAAGTCTTTCTCCTTAATCTCACTTCTAAATATTGGATTTGTTCAGAACTTTACTCTCTACTTTTATGATTGTATCTGTTCCTATGTATTTTATATAATTTCTATATTGATAACCCCCAAATGTGTATTTCCAGGCTGTTCCTCTCATAAGGACTCCAGACACACATATACAACAGTATAATCGATGTCTATATTTTTCAATTTTTGCAGGTGTACCACACAAAGCTTTCTATTTTTTCTACAACTCTGCCCCCTCCCTCATTCTCCTCTGTTAACTCTGCTGCTTCACCAATCATCCTATCCCCATCAATGGCCTCCAGTCTTGGGAAGGTGTAGAGAGAAAGCCTTAGCATCATCCCTTACAATCACCTTCTTCCCAGCTGCATATCAGACCACCACCAAATCTCCATTAATTCTATATCCAAAATGTTACAGACCTGTCTGTTGTAAGCTTCTCTACTGTCTCCTTCCTAATCCAAAGTCTCAGAATAGAAGCTTAATAAGTGTTTTTTTAATAAATTTATATATGACTAAATGTAATGGGTTAGTGAATTTTCTTCCAGTCATGCTAACACTTTCTTTCCTTATACACAAATTCTTTGCATTTCTTATCAGAGCTTTCATTCTGAAAGATTGTCTTTTACTCTCTTCATTTCTCTACTTTTACCAGTTTTCAAATTCATTGAGAATTTATTTCTCTCTAGATATCCAGCATCTAATTCTTATTCTGAGCACAGAATTTTAAATATTTGTTGAAATAAAGTAAACTAAGTAATTGAAATAAATATCCCAAACAGAGGTAACCTAACCCTTTTGCTCTCTACCAAGCCTATTTCTCATTCCTTTCTCACCACTGCTGATTATTTAACCCCATTTACTGTCCTGACTTGTAATAAGTATTTCCTTACTTTGTAGTTTCATCAATTATTAATAGACTCTAAACAATATAATTTATTTTTCCATATTGTGATTTATTTATACTTAGAATCATACTGTGTGTATTATTTTTTTAATTTACTTAATTCATTCAACATTGTAATACGGATGCGGTCATTTGGTTTGTGTAGCATTATCTGTATTACTTCTATTTCTATATGAAATTCCATTGGAAGAATATACCACAATGTACTTATTCATGCTTTTTTAAATGACCCCTTGGGTTATTCTATTTTTAATTGTTATAAATGATACTGACAAAAACATTCTTGGATATGTTTACTTGCCTACCTGTACAGAAGTCTCTGTAGATTGTAGGAGACATCCACTTCCAACTTAATTAGATGAGCCAAGCTGTTTTCCAATTTATACTCTATCTAGAAATGTAAAAGTGTTTTCCATCATCAATAATCCATATCATTTCCATTTTTGCCAATCTGATTTGTGTAGTAGCATCTCTTTGTGAGTTTTAATTTACATTCCTGATTATCAATGATTAACATAGTTTTATATATGTTCTAGTCATTTTATAGGGGACCTGTAAAAGTCACATGCCTATATTTTGTTCCTTTCAAGTTTTTTTGAAATTTTCTTATTGATATGTAGAAAATTTTAATATATTCTGAAGTTTTTTGTCAGTAATATGTATTGCTAATATCTTTCCTCATCTGTGTCTTGCCTTTTTTCTTTTTTTAAAATGTCTTTTGAACAAAAAGGATTTTTAATTGGTAAGTGTTTTGTGTGTCTTGCTTAAGAAACTTTCCCTTACTCAAAGTAAGCTATATGTCATTTGTAATACATATTTTAAAAATCTTCATGGTTTTGTGGTTTACATGAATATGCTAATCCAACTGCAATTAATTTTGTTATAGAATGAGGTTGGAGTCCAATCTCCTATTTTCCTTTACAAAGGTCATATTATCCTAAACAATTTATTTAAAGAGGTCTCAATTTTTTATTGAGCAACAATAGACACTTGTGTTGTATATCAAATATGAGATGGAAAATACTTGTTTAACCTGAGCATGGATTGGGACATACAGCTTTTAATTAGTGATACTATTATTGCTAGTGACTTATTAATAAAACCTGAGATGACATATTAATAGTAACAAATTAGAATTTTATATAGAAGGATATTAGAAAGTCTGCTTAACGTAAGTGGTGCTGTGGAATACTGAGCTTCTGGATAAGCAGGAGAGACATAGTGATGTGTAGTCAGAAGATGAACAAATAATAATTCATAAAACCCAGTTCTTGATCCTTATTCACCCCTATTACTTATATAGTAATCATGAGAAAAATCACTTAAGCTCAGTGAGCCTCAGTTATATTTGTCTGCAAAGTTTCTATGTTAATACTAATTAATTATATCTCCCTCAAGCAGAATCTGAGGATTGCAGTAAAGGTGTGATAGAAAATTCTTAAAGTATAAACCTTTACTAATATTAATATTAGCACTAAGAGCTATCATTTATCACTTATTGGAAGCCTATTGTTACTAAATGCAGTGTTAAGCATTTTCCACATGATAGTTACTTAAATCATCAACTGTATAAAAGTAAACCTTGTTATCACTGGTTTATAAATGAGGAATACAAAAGTGAATGACCTAACCAAAATTACCAAAGAGAGGAAATATTTGAAACCAGACCTATCTCAAAACACAGTCCATGTAGCTAACAACTTCATGCTAGAGCCAAACATATTTAATTGTAGTACAATGTGTTGGTTGCAATCTATTAAAGATATTTTGAATAAGATTTTATATGACTTGGTTTCAGAACTAAACTTATACAAATTATGCTTATATGCTCATACATCTTACATTAATACATCTACAATCTGTTACGATATTGTTTGCTTGCTATTAATTCATACATTCATTAATTCATTCAATAGGAAATATTTTGAGCAGTATCATAAACAATATTACACTAATAGAATGGGATCCAAAAGAGACTTAAAACTATGTATTTGCTCTGTAAAACTGGTCTGTCAAGAAATGAGATGCATGTGTATTCAATTCAACATGAAACTATAATAGAATAGCTTTATAATTTGTTCATTTTAGAAAATTCGGTCTCAGCTAAAGCAGATATCTAATTGTAAACACTAAATTAAGTATAATAGCTCCCTTACAGGTAATTTACATGAAGCATACTACCCTTAAGAAAATATATGCTACACATATTTTTTTCAGATACACAATTTAATTCCACATTTATAATTATCTAAAAATGGTAATGATCAAGAAATAATTAACATGGCTGCTGCTATATGAATTTTCTATTGGTTAAGTGTAAAACTTACTAAAGAACACTTAACTGCTGACTCAATCTAGGTTTCTCTCCTTTAAAAATGAAGCAAGGGCTTCCCTGGTGGCACAGTGGTTGACAGTCTGCCTGCCGATGCACGGGACATGGGTTCATGCCCTTGTCTGGGAAGATCCCACGTGCCATGGAGCGGCCAGGCCCGTGAGCCATGGCTGCTGAGCCTGTGTGTACGGAGCCTGTGCTCCGCAACGGGAGAGGCCACAACAGTGAGAGACTCGCGTACCGCAAAAAAGAAAAAAAAAAAAAAAAAAAAAAAAAAAAAAAAA
>NW_006779691.1:0-37064 GCF_000442215.2 Lipotes vexillifer
GAACTCGAATAGCAGGAGGATGGCCGTCGTGCAGCAGAAGACCTATTTATTGGAACTTACTGCCCCACCCAGGGGGAAGCGAACTACCAAAATTGGCCTGGTCCAATCACTTCCCAACCCAAATGCAAATCCATGCATAACTGGCTTGTCAGGGACGCTGAAAACAGGGAATGTCCTCTTCCACCATCTCCTCACTGGATTATGTTCTCATGACTCACAGAGTCCCTGCCTTAGCTCTCAGTTTCAGTGGTTTAAGGCAGTGGGAGGTCTTGGGGCATTCCCTAACTTGTAGTCAAATGTTCCATTCCTTGACTGGGGAGGATGACCCTTTCCTATCTTTCAGCATCCTTGACTCTAAAACTGCCTGCCTAGTTGCACTTGATCTGGTGGCAATTTTGTTGTACGTACTGGTTTGAAATGGGCCTCGCTACCTGGTGACACATGTGTCTTTACCTCAAGTCTCTTTTACAATTCATTTCAGCTTGATTCATGGCTTGCTAAACAAAGTCTCGTTTCGTCTTCGAAAATGGTCTGAGGGACATTTGCATATCATCTCATATGATTTCCTATCTTGACACTTGGAAACGTGTAGCAAAGTGTTGACCACTACGGTCCTCCTCTCACTGTTTGCTCCTTCAAGTAAAGAACATCCAGCTGTCAGATTCTTGTGACCTTTAGAAATCTCTTTTACCTCCTGCCACAAGGAATTCACGAGGCACATGGCATCCCCTACCATAATTCAGATGAGCTGGCAGCTCAGACCCAAGGCTTACAACAGAAATTAATCTTTTTGCTCATATCTCCCAAAGGGACATACCCCATGCCGCAATCTAATTTCTCCCAACTGACCTCACTGGATGTCTTCAATTTTTGAAGAAATCTCAGAGGATTTTTCAAATCCTCTGGCTTCCTGTCGCTTTTAAATTATTGGGAAACCCAATCTATTATGCAATGCCATTCACGCCACTAATTTTGTATGTATTTAATACATATGAATTATTTAAACACATTTGGTTTCACAACAAATCTAGGGTAAATTCATGAGAAAGTTGAAATCTCCTTAATAAAAATGCAGTCACTGGAGTTCATTGCCATTCATGTACAACTTCTTAATAATAATTTTTTAACATTTTAAACCAATTTTTTGCATTTTCCAGTTTTGTCATGGTGGAGCATGTGTCAAATGAACCTATTTCCTGCTCTACTTTCTTCATACAATATGTCATTGTGCTGGAAGGAAGGTTTTAAGGTTAATTTATGGGTCAGAGTAATTTGCACAGGTCCCCAGTTTTCTGGTCAAACATTATTCTTTGTGTTTCTCTAAGGATGATTTTGGATGAGAGTGTTATTTAAATCAGTAGCCTGAGTTAAGTCGCTTGCCCTCCATAATGTGGGAAGTTCTCATCTAATCCACCGATGGCCTGAATAGAACAAAACTGATGGTCCCTCAGGTCAAAGTATATTCCTGTCTCAAATGGACTTCCAGCAGAATTTTACCTCTGCAGAGTTTGCGTGTTCCAGACATATTAATCTCACTTTCTCTGTCCTTGTCCCTCTTCCTGTAGCATATTTCTGTGTGTACATATATACATACATTTGTCATATATAATTTGAATATTTCATCTGTCATTTCATGTACATGATTATCTATGGCCAATTAAAATAAAAATTTTCAAAGCTATTTTGAAGTGAAGTTGAAGCCAAACATATTAATGTAATATGACACATGGGGTGTGGAATTACAACAAATATGCTGAGCTCTCAGCAAAGAACTGCAGTTCAGGAGCCATTGCCTTAGCATGTCCACCAAAGATTTCATTTCTGCCTTTTCAGTGAGTTAGATTTTAAGTGTTTTTCTATCCTGGATATGAACATTACTCTTTTCTATGCTGTCCCCATGGGCACTGGAGAGTCCTTTAATCGGTCATGGTTGGTGAAGGCCCTATCTGGGTTAGGAATAGAGTTGCAAATCTTGCTTTATGATACTGTGGAACGTGGGAACAGATGTTTCATGGAATCAGGATATCCCATCTCAACAGACGCAAACTCTTCCGTAGACCACTGCCGTGTGCTTAAATTTCCTTCATCAGGAAATAAATCTCTTGTATTCCATAAGTAAACACCGTGTTTCAATTGTGTGAAACAAAAACTAGACACAAGGTACAATTTAAGACTCACAGCATCACATATAAATGGCTCACAGTGACGTGGTTAGGGGAGAGATAATCAGCATGAGAAGTCTGACATCTGGATGAAATGTGAACTTAAGGTACATCTAATATATTTGCTTTGTTCCACTCAGTCCAACAATGATTTAGGTCTTTGAAGAGAGAAATTTGAAAAAACTTTTCACTGTTTATTGTCTATCTTCTTCTTCACATTCCAGCACCCTCAACCTACCATATTATCTTCACTGCCAATTCCTACCCCTTAACCATCCAATTGTGTACTTTGACATATCATCCATGCATTTATTAATAGTCCTTTCACGTCTTTCATAACTCTCCCTGCAGTCAGAAGGAAGAACTGGCCTAGTAATTTGTCTTGGCCAAATAATCAGAAGCTTCTTAGGAATGGGGTTTTATAATGGGACAGCAGGAAGAAGAGGGGAATGTGGAGGAGGGGAAGAAAAAGAAGAGACATTTGAAACCTGTGAAAGTCATCAGCTAGGCATGTGCCAGAAGACCAGGACATAAACTTTCCTTGCAGCTCAGCCACATCTTCACTGACTACTATATAGTTTTTAAATAATATGATACATTGTTGTAAAAATGAAGGTATATCATTTAAAATAAAATGGGGAAAACATAAAGCTGTTAAACTATGAGTATGTGTATTAAACGGCCAAGAATAATCACTGCTTATACTTTGCTGTATTTAGTGTTACAAGTTTTCAAGTTTCAGAAACCCTCACAGATGCATACATGTCTATCAGGTTAATGATTTTATATCATCTTTTGTTATATAGATATCTCCAGGCATATGTTGCTCTTCGTGTTGCCTTACATTTTCCCGAAAATTCTTGTATGTTTTCTTTTTCATTTTCGTTTATCTCAAGTTATTTTCTGTTTATTTGTTACTTCTTCTTTGCACCACTTTTTATGTAGGAATGTGTTTCCAAACTAACAGATGTCACAGCAACAGAGAGTAGAATGGTGGTCAGCAGGGTCTGAGGAGTCGGGCAAAGGTGGTGTTGGGCCAACGGTACAAGCCTGCAATCATACAATGAATGAGTTCTCAGAGTCTACAGTACAACATGGTGATCTAGCTAATAGCACTCAGGTGTGTACTTGAATCTTGCTGGGAAATTAGACCATAAGCATTCTCATCACACACACTCATACACACACACACACACACGCGCACACAGACACACAAACAGTGAGACAAAACATTGTTACTGATGAAGTGATTTAGGCGCTAAGTGACCGATGTTGGTAATCACTGCATAAAATACACATGTATCCAATCATCACATTATACACCGTAAATATGTATAATTTCGTTTGCCAATTATACCTCAATAAACCAGGAGCGAAAGCATGAAGGAGAAACGATCATACAACAGAGTAACAATGTTTGAGCATCTCTGTGTTTCTTCTCTTCCTTGGCTCTCTCAGGATCTGGTACTATTCTCGGAGAGAGCTTCCTTTATCCATTATTCTCTGGTGTCCTTGTACCCATCTCAGAGTGAATATTCCCTTTTAGTCACCTGTACTCACCATATCTGATTTCGTAAAGTGGACAATTTGGAAAGGTGGGTGGGAATGTCGTTAGTAATCTTGAACATCATTCTTTTTCATTTTGGCACATAGTTTATTTACTTCTCAATTCCCTCAAAAACTTATTAGGCACCTGATATAAGTTCCATCCCCCAATCTTTTCTATATCTTACAGATCTCAGTTAGGTCCTTCTGTAGAAGCCTGATTAAATTACTGCCATTCCACCTAACATAATACAGCAACCGTGAGGCTCCCTTGCACACAGGTGGAAACATGAGAAGTTCTGTCTGTTTTGTCTATTGTAAGAGTCAACTGAAATTGGACTTCCAGTTGAAATCCACTTCTAATCTTATCTCTTACTCTTTAGGACTTGGAAATGGTGAGTTTTCTAATTCAACGAAGTTTTGAATTTCTGGGTTGTATTATTTCTCTTTTCCTTCTTTACATTTCTGGACTGTGAACCTTAAAGTTTTTCCTGAACATATGTCTACTGAAGTACCCTTGGCAAATCAACAAATGACCAATGGTCGGTTTGCCTCTAAAGATACCTTGGACAACCATTACTGCAAACATTTTGCCATTGAATAACATTTAGCACCACATTTACAGCTTCCAGTATCAGATTCCTTTCCAACTACCTCCAGATACATAAGGCAGTGCCACAATTTTAAGATTTTTTACCGGAGCATTCCACCTCAAAGAACTAATTTCTATGTCAGGTCAAACAACAGTAGCTACAGTAGAGACAACTCCCAAATATCAGTGTTAATTTTTCACTCATGTCACAGTCTGATGAGCGTTGAACAGTAACAGGGACATCTGTTTGCTTCTGCAGTTCTGGCATCTTTGACTCCTTTACTTCTAACCACAAGAAGGATATGCATAATGAACAACTCCCTTGTCATAGCTTACTGGACCAGTAAGCTAAGCACTTGGAAAACAAGCTGCATAGCAACAGTCACTTTTTAAATCAAGATAAACATTGGAATCCCTAGTGTATCTCAAATGTCGGGTCAAAATAATCAAGAATGTAGTTTCCGAGGTGAAAAAATATAATAAGACCTTGAAGTTGTTGTGTTTTGCAGTAAGAAGAGCACGCTGTACACATGGAGAACAGGTAGCACTTTGTCTGGTAAGCTCCCTTTAAATTCCCTTTCTTCTGTACTACCCATGTTTTCAGAACTATTAAAATTTTATGCAGAATATCCCAATAATTTCCCAAACTGGTTATTTTGTAGTGTCAGATTAAAAATTCCGTTACATTGGAAAAGAAAAGAAACACTTAATATGAACGGGTAATAGAGTTTAAGAATCTCCTTGATTGCTCTACTAAGTATGTCTGAGCCACTCCACCGCTGGGCTGCCTGGTGGTGGGGGTGACCGTGTTGGTGGTGGCGATGGTGATGATGATACGGACAATGATGATCGGCCACCTCTCAAATGCCAGTTATGTGCTTGACATTGTGCCATCTGAATTACACACTTTCATGTAATTTTTATGCCTAAGCAAGTTGGCACTGAAAATGTGATTTTCCCCACAGTTTACTAAAGGGTTTGAAATCCCAAGAGGTTAAATAATTCGTTCCTCAAATCAATCAGGAAATAATTAGGAAAATAACCTGGATTTTTAACTGTATAGAAAAAATCAATGACACGAGTCAAAGTTCAGATAACACTGAGTGTGAAAGCCTGAAAGTCGGGATCAAAGAAGGATAGAAATCAAGCAAAATTGTGATATGATATTGCTAAAAGCAGGATTGAAAAGAAAGAAAATTTTTTCCCAACACACAAAAGAATTGTATTTTATTCAGGAAGTGGAGGATAAGTAACAATTGCTCAGCTGGTAGAAACCCATGCCCAGGTTACCGACCGACACAGAAGGCAGCGAGCAAATCATTAGAGGTCGCCCAGGAGGAGAGCTGCTGCTCTTCCTACTGAGGCTCTGCGATGCTTTCTTGGGCACCTCCCAGAGGGAAGCAGTACAGCACCCTCCAGTAAGAAACCTCTGTCTGTCAGGAAGCACCACACGCATATTGAGGCTCAAGGATGGAGAAGCTTCTTCCGTATCCATGATAGGTTTTGAAGAGAAGATAAAGGTGGGGCTCCAGAAATACTTGAGCCGATTGTCCTTATACTTTCCAGATGTAGATAAAAGCTCCAGCTCTTCCATACTCTTGGGTGGACACTTCTGCTAGTAATGATGAGCAGGTGCCCCAGGAGGGCATTTCTGCTTGCATTGCTGAGGCAGGCATGGGTCAGGGCACTTTATAGGTGGGCAAGGGTCTGGACACTTGCAAGGTGGGCAAGGGTCATGACATTTTGGTGGGCACACTAGTTGTGGCTGGCAGGGCTGCTTGCACTGCTGATGTTGAGAAGACATCTTTCTGGAGTCTTAATATCTGAAAGAAAGTATATGGCCGTGTTCACAACAAGGAATTCCTATAGAGAAAAGAGCAAAATCTTGTGCAATAACAACAGATAGTATCTCACCAATCTCTAAGTATGTGCTTTAATCTCTTTAATACCTTCTAGTGAATTTCTGACTTCTCACTCGCTCTTCAGAAAATCGTTACATCAGCCCATAGAAAATCTTCTCTTTTCTCATACAACTTTTCTAAAGAAAATATCCTTGTTTTGAAGAAACATGGAATGTTTTGTCTTCTGGTTTCTTTCTTTCTTTCTTTCTTTCTTTCTTTCTTTCTTTCTTTCTCACTTTCTTTCTTCCTTTTTTCTTTATTATGAAAAGGACATCTTTAGAAAAGGCCCTCACATGTTCTTAAATCCTTGGCAAGCTCACGAGAAATTTCTATCTCCATTTTCTCTCACGAGGTCCCGACAGGCTGACTTATGTGCAGAACAAACCGCAATCAGAATGAATGTAAGTGTTTCACACCTTCTAAGATAAATGCCTATGAAATCACAGCAGAGGTACAAGAGAATGGCATAGAAAAAGGTGAATACTTAGCTCTTTATGCCTTCATGTAAAAATTTCCTGTTAATTTCTTTTTCATTAGAGGAATTCAAACTAGGTATCAGAAATCTAGTAAATACAACACAACATTGTGCCCACATTCCACGTTCCCATCCACTAAGTAGCATTATACCCATAAGCTTAACTTTGGACCCATCAAGCTTGCTGACTCCAGCATAAAGTCAACAATCGGGTGTTCAAGAACAAAGTTGAACTGAAGCGTGAGACTCTCCATGTTCTAAATGGCAATTAGAACTTGAATAGCAGGAAGATAGCCCTCGTGACACAGGGGACCTTTTTATTGGAATTTACTGCCCCACCCAGGGGGAAGTGCAACTACCAAAATTGCCCTGGTCCAATCATTTCCCAACCCAAATGCAAATCCATCCATAACTGGCTTGGCAGGGACGCTGAAAACAAGGAATATACTGTTTCAGGATCTCCTCACTGGATTATGTTTTCATGACTCATAGAGTCCCTGCCTTAGCTCTCAGTTTCAATGATTTAAGGCAGTGGAAGCACTTGGAGCGTTCTCTAACTTGAAGTCAAAAGTTCCATTCCTTGACTGGGGAGGATGACCCTTTCCTATCTTTCACCATCCTTGACTCTAAAAGTGCCTGCCTAGTTGCACTTGATCTGGTGGCAATTTTGTTGTACGTACTGGTTTGAAATGGGCCTCGCTACCTGGTGACACATGTCTCTTTACCGTAAGTCTTTCTTACAATTCATTTCGGCTTGATTCATGGCTTGCTAAACAAAGTCTCATTTCATCTTCGAAAATAGTCTGAGGGAAATTTGCAGATCATCTCATATGATTTCCTATCTTGACACCTGGAAACGTGTAGTAAAATTTTGACCACTATGGTCCTCCTTCCACTGTGTACTCCTTCAAATAAAGAACATCCAGCAGTCAGATTCCTGTGACCTTTATAAATCTGTTTTACTTCCTGCTACAAGGAATTCAATAGGCACATAGCATCCCCTAGGATAACTCAGATGTGCTGACAGTCCAGACCCAAGACTTACAACAGAAATGAAGCTTTTTGCTCATACCTCCCAAAGGGACATAACACATGCTCCATTCTAATTTCTCCCACTGACCTCTTGCATGTCTTCAATTTTTGAAGAAGTCTCAGAGGATAGTTCAAATTTTCTGGCTTCCTGTCACTTTTAAATTATTGGGAAACCTAATCTATTATGCAATGCCATTGACACAACTAATTTTGTATGTATTTAATACTTATGAGTTATTTACATACATTTTTCCACATCAAATATAGGGTAAATTAATGAGAATGTTGAAATCACTTTATTAAAAATGCAGTCAATGAAGTTAATTGCCATTCATATATAACTTCTTAATCATTAATTATAATTTTGTTATATTTTAAACCTATTTTTTGCATTTTCCATTTAGGTCATGGTGGAGCATGGGTCAAATAATCCTATTTCCTGCTCTACTTCTTCATACAATTTGTGAATGTGCTGGAAGGAATGTTTGATGGTTAAAATATGGGTCAGATTCACTTGTACAGGTCCCCAGTTTTCTGGTCAAACATTATTCTTTGTGTTTCTGTAAGGATGATTTGGAAGAGAGTATTATTTAAATCAGTAGCCTGAGTTAGTTAAGTAGGATGCCCTCTATAATGTGGGAAGTTCTCATTAAATCCATGATGGCCTGAATAGAATGAGGCTGATGCTCCCTCAGGTGAAAGAATATTCCCCGGTCAGATGGACTTCCAGCAGAGTTTCAGCTCTTCAGACTTTGGGTGTTCCATATATATTATTGTCTCTCTATCTGTCTTTGTCCCACTTTCTGTAATACATTTCTGCATGTTTATATGTCCATTCATGATGTAATATATAATGTGAATATTTCATCTGTCATTTCATGTGCATCATTACCTATGACCAATTAAAATAAACATTTTCAAAGTTATTAGGAAGTGAACTTAAATCCAAACAAATTAATGTAATATGACACATGGGGTGTGGAATTATGACAAATATAATGAGGTTTTAGCAAATAACTGAAGTTCAGGAACCAGTGCCTTAGCATGTCCTCTAAAGATTTCATTTCTCCCCTTTCATTGATTTAGCTGTCAACAGATTTTCCTCTCTTCTATCCTGTACACGAACACTACTCTTTTCTATGCTGTCCCCTTGGGCACTGAAGAGTGTTGTGATGGGTCATGGTTGGTTAATTTCCCTGTCTGGTTTAGGAATACTGTTGCAAATCTCGCTTTATGATACTGTTTAATGTGAGAAAATATGTTTATTGGAATCAAGATGTCCCATCTCACCTGACACGAACTCTTCCTTAGACTGCTGTCGTGTGCTTAAAATTCCTTTATCAGGAAATTAATCACTTGTATTCCATAAGTAAATACGAGGTTTCAATTTTGAGAAAACAAAACTAGGTATAAGATACCATTTAAGCCTCACTGCATCACATACAAATGATTCAGAGTGATGTTGGGACTGGCGAGATAAGAAAGCACTAAAGGTCTGACCTCTGGATGAAATGTGAACGTAGGGAACATCTGATATATTTGCTTTGCTCCACTCACTCCAACATGTTTTAGGTCTTTGAAGAGAGTAATTAAAAAAAAATATTCACTGTTTATTGCCTGTCTTCTTCTTAACGTTCCAGAACCCTCAACCTGCCATATTATCTTCACTGCCAATATCTACCCCTTAACCGTCCAATTTGGTACTTTGACATATCGCCCATGCATTTAGTAATAGTCCTTTCATATCTTTTGTAATTGTTCCTGCAGTCAGAAGGAAGAACTGGCCTAGTAATTTTTCTTGGCCAAATAATCAGGAAGCTTCTTACGAATGGGGTTTTATAATGGGACAGCCAGAAAAACAGGGGAATGAGGAGGTGGGGAAGAGAAAGAGGAGACAGTTGAAACCTGTGAAAGATTCATCAGCTAGGCATGTGCCAGAAGACGAGGACTTAAACTTTCCTTGCAGCTCAGCCACATTTTCATTGACTACTACATATTTTTTAAATAATACTATACATTGTTATAAAAATGAAGGTATGTCATTTAATATATAAGGGGAAAACGTAAAGCTGTTAAAAAATGAGCATTTCTATTAAACGGCCAAAAACAATCACTGCTTATACTTTGCTGTATTTAGTGTTACGAGCTTTCAATTTTCATAAACACTCACACATGCACTCATGTCTATCAGTTTACTGATTTTAGATCATCTTTTGTCATATAGATATCTCCAGACATAGGTTGTGCTCTCTTTGTGCTGCATTACATTTATCCCGAAAGTTCTTGTATGTTTTCTTTTCATTTTTGTTCATCTCAAGTTATTTTCTATTTATTTGATATTTCTTCTTCACACCATTGTTTATTTAGGAATATGTTTCCCAACTAACAGATGTCACAGCAACAGAGAGTAGAGCGATGGTGGGCAGAGTCTGAGGAGTCGGGGAATGGTGGAGATGTTCGGCCAAGGTACAAGCCTGCAATCGTACAAGGAATGAGTTCTCAGAGTCTACAGTACAGCATGGTGATCTAGCTAATAACACTAAGTTGTGTACTTGAATCTCGCTGACAAATTAGACCATAAGCATTATCATCGCGCACACACACACACACACACACACACACAGACATAAACACATTACATTGTTACTGATGAAGTGATTAATGTCCTAAGTGACCGATGTTGGTAATCACTGCATAAAGTACACATATTTCAAATCATCACATTATACACCTTCAATATGTCCAATTTCATTTGTCAATTATACCTCAATAAACCCGGAGTGAAAGCATGAAGGAATATTCATCATACAACAGAGTAACAATGTTTGAGCATCTGTGTGTTTCTTCTCTTCCTTGAATCTCTCAGGATCTGATACTATTCTCTGAGAGAGCTTCCTTTACCCATTATTCTCTGGGGTTCTTGTACCCATCTCAGAGTGAATATTCCCTTTTAGTCACCTGTACTGACCATATCTGATTTCATAATGTGGAAAATAGGGAAAGGTGGGTGGGAAAGACATTAGTAATCTTGAAAATCATTGTTTTTCATTTTGGCACATAGTTTATTTAGTTTTCGATTCCCTCAAAAACATATTAGGCACCTCATATAATTTCAGTCCCCCAATCATTCGTCTTCCTACGGGTCTCAGTTCGGTCCTTTTGTAGAAGGCTGATTAAATTACTGCCTTTCCTCCTAACATAATACAGAAACCATGATGCTCCCCGGCACACAGGTGGAAAGATGACAACTTCTGTCTCTTTTGTCTGTTTTAACAGTCTAATGAAATTGGACTTCTAGTTGCAAACCACTTCTAATCTCATCTCTTACTCTTTAGGACTTAGAAGCTGTGAGTTTTCTAATTCAACAAGATTTTGACTTTCTGGGCTCTATTATTTCTCTTTTCATTCTTTACATTTCTGGCCTGTCAACCTGAAAGGTTTTCCTGAACATATGTCTACTGAAATACCATGGGCAGATCAACAAATAACCAACCTTTGGTTTTCCTCTAAAATTACCATGGACAACAATTACTGCAAACATTTTGCCATTAAATAGCATGTAGCACCACATTTACGGCTTCCAATATCAGATTCCTTTTCAACCACCTCCAGACACATAAGCCAATGTCACAATTTTAAAGTTTGTTATGGGAGCATTCCACCTCAAAGAATTAATTTTTGTGTCAGGTCAAATAACAGTAGCTACAGTAGAGACAACTCCCAAATATCAGAGTTGATTTTACAGTAATGTCATAGTCTGTTGAGTGTTGAAGAGTAGCATAGGCATCTTTTTGCTTGTGCCGTCCTGGCATCTTTGGCTCCTTTACTTCTAATCACAAGAGGAGATATGCTTAATGAACAAATTCCTTTTAACAGCTTACTGGACCAGTAATCTAAGCACTTGGAAAACAAGCTGCATAGCAACAGTCATTTTGTAAATCAAGATAAACATTGGAATCCCCAGTGTAACTCACAAGTGGAGTCAAAATAATCAAGAATGTAATTTCCAAGGTGAAAAATAGAAGACCCTGAGCTTGTTGAATTTTGCAGTAAGAAGAGCACCTTGTACACATGGAGAGCAGGAAGCAATTTGTCTTGTAAGGTCCCTTTAAATCCCCTTTCTTTTGTACTACCCATGTTTTCAGAACTATTATAATTTTATCCAGAGTATCCCAATAATTTCCCAAACTGGATATTTTGTGGTGTCACATTGAAAATTCGTTTAAATTGGAAAAGAAAAGGAACACAGAATATGAACGGGTAATAGAGTTAAAGAATCTCCTTGCTTGCTCTACTAGGTATGTTTGAGCCACTTCCCTTCTGGCACACCTGGGGGTGGTGGTGACAGTGTGGGTCGTGGTGATGGTGATGATGACAGGGACAATGCTGACCGGCCACCTTTCAAATGACAATTATGTGCCCGGCATTTTGCCAACTGAATGACACACATTCATGAAATTTTTATGCCTAAGCAATTTGGCACTGTAAATGTGATTTTCCCCACAGTTAATTAAAGGTATTGAAATCTCAAGAAGTTAAATAATTTGTTCCTCAAATCACTAAAGCAAAAATTAGGAAAATAACCGGGATTTGAAACTGTAAACAAATAATCATTGATATGACACAAAATTCAGATAACACTGACTGTAAGAGCCAGAAACATAGAAGGATAGAAATTAAGCAAATTACGATACGATATTGTTAAAAGCGGGTTTTTGAAGAAAAAAAATTTTTTCCCATCACAGAAAAGAATTGTATTTTATTTAGGAAGTGGAGGATAAGTAACAATTGCTCAGGTGGTAGAAACCCATGCGCAGGTGACCGAGCGACACAGAACACAGCGAGAGAATCCTCACAGGTCTCCCAGGAGGAGAGCTACTGCTCTTCCATCTGAGGTTCTACTATACTTTTTAGGGCCCCTCCGAGAGGTTAACAGTTTAGCAACCTCAGATAGGAAACCTCTGTCTATCAGGAAGCACCACATGCATATTGAGGTTCTAGGGTGGAGAAGCTTCTTCCGTAGCCATGATAGGCTTTGAAGAAAAGATGAAGGTGGGGCTCTGGAAACACTTGAGCCGATTGTCCTTATCCTTTCCAGATGCAGATAAAAGCTCCAGCTCTTCCATACTCTTGGGTGGGCACTTCTGCTAGCAATGATGAGCAGGTGCTCCAGGGGGGCATTTCTGCTTGCACTGCTGAGGCAGGCATGGGTCAGGGCACTTTATAGGTGGGCAAGGGTCATGGCACTTTGGTGGGCACACTGGTGGTGGCTGGCAGGGCTGCTTGCACTGCTGATGTTGAGAAGACATCTTTCTGGAGTCTTAATATCTGAAAGAAAATATATGACCCTGTTCACAAAAGGAATTCCTATAGAGAAAAGAGCAAAATCTTGTGGAATAAGAACAGATAGTATCTCCTCAAACTCTAAGTATGTGCTTTAATCTCTTTAATGCCTTTTAATGAATTTCTGACTTCTCTCTCACTCTTCAGAAAATCGTTTCATCAGCCCAGAGAAAATCTTCTCTTTTCTCATACAACTTTTCCAAAGAAAATATCTTTGTTTTAAAGATACAAGTGATGTTTTCTCTTTTGGTTTCTTTCTTTATCTCTCTTTTTTTTTTTAATGAAAAAGACATCTTCATAAAAGGCAATCACAAGTTTTAAGACCCTGGGCAAGCTCACAAGCAATTTCTATCACCATTTTGTCTAATGAGGTCCCGACAGGTTGCCTTATGTACAGAGCAAAGGGCATTCAGGATGAATGTAAGGGCGACAAACCTTCTAAGATAAATGCCTCTGAAATCACAGCAGAGGTCCAAGAGAAAGGCATAGAAAAAGGTCTATAATTTGCTTTTTATCCCTTCATGCCAAAACTTCCTGGTAATTTCTTTTTCAATAGAGAAATTCAATAGAGGTATCAGAAATATAGTAAAGATAATATAACATTGTGCCCAGATTCCAAGTTCCCATCCGCCAAATAGCATTATACCCATGGTAATAACTTTGGACCCATCAAAATTGCTGTCTCCAGCATAAGGTCAACAATCGGGTTCCCAGGAACAAAGTTGAACTGAAGAATCAGACTCATCAGTTTCTCCAAATTCAATCAGAACTCGAGTAGCTGGAGGATAGCCATCATGCAGCAGAGGACCTATTTACTGGGGTTTTCTGCCCCTCCCAGGGGGAAGAGGAGCTACCAAAACTGGCCTGGTCCAATCATTTCCCAACTCAAATTCAAATCCATCCATAACTGGCTTGGCAGGGACTCTGAAAACATTAAATATCCTGTTCCAGGATCTCCCACTCGATTATGTTCTCATGACTCACAGAGTACCTACCTTAGCTCTCAGTTTCAGAGGTTTAAGGCAGTGGGAGCCCTTGGAGCGTTCTCTAACTTGTAGTCAAAATTCCCTTTCTTGACTGGGGAGGATGACCCTTCTCTATCTTTCACCATCCTTGACTTCTATAACTGACTGCCTAGTTGCACTTGATCTGGTGGGGATTTTGTTGTACATACTGGTTTGAAAAGGGCCTCTCTGCCTGGTGACACATGTCTCTTTACCTCAAGTCTTCCTTACAATTCACTTCCCCTTGATTCATGGCTTGCTAAACAAAGTCTTGTTTCGTCTTCAAAAATGGTCTGTGGGAAATTTGCAGATCATCTCTTATGGTTTCCTATCATGACAGTTAGAAACGTGTAGTAAAGTGTTGACCACTATGGTCCTACTTTCACTGTTTGCTCCTTCAAATAAAGAACATCCAGCAGTCAGATTCCTGTGACCTTTATAAATCTGTTTTACTTCCTGCCACAAGGTATTCACTAGGCACGTAACATCCCCTACCATAAGTCAGATGAGCTCGCAGCTCAGACCCTAGACATAAAACAGAAATTAAGCTTTTTGCTCATACCTCCCAAAAGTGATATAACACATGCTCCAATCTAATTTCTCTCAACTATCCTCTTTGGATGTCTTCAATTTTTGAAGAAATCTCAGAGGATTATTCCAATTTTCTGGCCTCCTGTTGCTTTGAACTTATTGGGAAACCCAATCTATTGTGAAATGCCATCCACACAACTAATTTTGTATGTTTTTAATAGTTATGAATTATTTAAACACATGTTGTTTCACATCAAATCTCTCTTTCAAGAGAAAGTTGAAATCACTTTATCAAAAATTCAGTCACTGAAGTTCATTGTCATTCATATACAACTTCTTCATCATCAATAATAATTTTGTTATATTTAGAACTATTTTTTGCAATTTCCATTTTGGTCATGTTGGAGCATATGACAAATAAACCTATGTCCTGCTCTACTTTATTCCTACAATTTGTCAATGTGCTGGAAGGAAGGTTTGATGGTTAATTTATGAGTCAGATTCACTGGCACAGGTCCCCAGTTTTCTGGTCAAACATTATTCTGTGTGTTTCTGTAAGGATGATTTTGGATGAGAGTATTATTTAAATCAGTGGCCTGTGTTAAGGTGGTTGTCCTCTATAATGTGGGAAATTCTCATCCAATCCACTGATGGCCTGAATAGAAAAAGGTTGATGCTCCCTCAGGTAAAAAGTGTTCCCCTGTCAGATGGACTTCCAGAAGAATTTCAGCTCTGTGTGTTCCAGACATTTTAATCTCACTCTCTCTCTGTCCTTGTCCCTCTTTCTGTAACATATTTCTGTATTTATATATGTACATACATGTTGTAATATATAATTTGAATATTTCATCTGTCATTTCATATACATGATTACATATGGCCAATTAAAATAAACATTTTCAAAGTTATTAGGAAGTAAAGTTAAAGTCAAACATATTAATGTAATATGACACATGGGGTGTGGAATTATGACAAATATAATGAGCTTTTAGCAAATAACTGAAATTTAGGTACCAGTTCCTTAGCATGTCCTCCAAAGATTTCATTTCTGCCTTCTCAGTGATTTAGCTGTCAACAGTTTTTCTACAGTTCCTCCCTTCTATCCTGGACACAAACACTAGTTTTTTCTATGCTGTTCCCTTGGGCATTGAAGAGTCTTATGGTGGGTAATGGCTGGTGAAGGCCCCTGTCTGGTTTAGGAATAGAGTTGCAAATCTCACTTTGTGATACTGTAGAATGTGGGAACAGATGTTTAGTGGAATCAGGATATCCCATCTCACCTGACATGAACTCTTCCCTAGACCGCTGTTGTGTGCTTAAAATTCTTTTATCAGGAAATAAATCTCTTATATTCCATAAGTAAATACCAGGTTTCAATTGCATGAAACCAAAATTAGATATAAGATACCATTTAAGACTCACAGCATCACATATATATGATTCAGAGTGATGTTGGGAGGGGAGAGAGAAGCAAAGCCCTAAGGATCTGATATCTAGGTGAAATGTGAAGTTACGGTACATCTGATATATTTGCATTGTTCCACTAATTCCAACAATGTTTTAGGTATTTGAAGACAGTAATTTGAAAAAAAAAATTTCTGTGTATTCTCTATCTTCTTCATGATCCAGACCCTCAACCTGCAATATTATCTTCACTGCCGTTATCTACCCCTTAACTGTCCAATTTGGTACTTTGACATGTTGCCCATGCATTTAGTAATAGTCCTTTCATATCTTTCATAATTCTTCCTACAGTCAGAAGGAAGAACTGCCCAGTAACATGTCTTGGCCAAATAATCAGGACTCTTCTTAAGAATGTGGGTTTATAATGGGACAGCAGGAAGGTGAGGAGAGTGAGGAGGAGAGGAACAACAAGAGGAGACACTTGAAAACTGTGAAGGAGTCATCAGCTAGGCATGTGCCAGAAGGCCAGGACGTAGCCTTTCCCTGCAGCTCAGCCATATCTGTACTGACTACTATATATATATTTTTTAATATTATGATAATTTGTTACACGAATGAAGTTACATCATATAATATACAATGGGGAAATCATAAAGCTTTTCAAAAATGAGCACATTTATTGAACGGCCAAAAATAGTCACTGCTTATAATTTGCTGAATTTAGTGTTAGGAGTTTTCAATTTTCATAAACCCACACACATGTATACATGTCTATCAGGTTACTGATTTGAGAACTTTCATCTTTTGTAAAATAGGTATGTTCAGCTGTACGTTGCACTCTTTGTGCTTCATTACCTTTATCTCTAAAGTTCTGTCTGTTTTCTTTTCATTTTCATTCATCTCAAGGTATTTTCTATTTATTTGTTATTTCTTCTTCTGACCATTGTTTATTTAGGAATGTGTTTCCAAACTCACAGATGTCACAGAAACAGAGTAGAATGGTGGTCAGCGGGGTCTGAGGGGTAGGGCAAAAGTGGAGATGTTCGGCCAAGGGTACAAGCCTGCAATCATACAATGAATGAGTTCTTAGAGTGTATAGTACAGCACGGTGATCTAGCTAATAACACTCAGATGTGTACCTAAATTAGACCGTAAGCATTATCATCACACACACACACACACACACACACACACACACACACACACAGACATACACATTACATGGTTAATGATGAAGTGATTAATATACTAAGTGACCAATGGTGGTAATCACTGCACAAAATACACATATGTCAAATCATCACATTATACACTGCAAATTGGTACAATTTAATTTGTCAGTTATACCTCAATAAACCCGGAGGGAAAGCATGAGAGAATAACCATCATACAACAGAATAACAATGTTTGAGCATCTCTGTGTTCCTTCCCCTCCTTGGCTCTGTTTGGATCTGATACTATTCTCTGGGAGAGCTTCCTTTATCCATTATTCTCTGGGGGCCTTGTATCCATCTGAGAGTGGATATTCCCTTTTAGTCACCTGTACTGACCATATCTGATTTGGGTAAGGTGGAAAGTGGGGAAAGGTGGGCTGGTAAATCTTTAGTAATCTTGAAAATCTTTCTTTTTTGTTTTGGCACATAGTGTATTTAGTTCTCAATTCCCTCAGAAACTTATTAGACACCTGATATAATTCAGTCCTCCAATCATTTCTTTCTTTTTTTTTCACTCTCACGCACTGTACTTTATTTTTACAAGAGATAAATAAAGTGACACCAAGCATTGTAAATGGATGTTCACAACAAAAACAATGATTGCAAGTACCAAACACGAAACACACTCGTACTATGTTGTAATATTGACATTCAGTCCATTATTCCCCCACTGTAACAGTCCTTTACTTTGCAGTGAAAGTTGATTTGTATAATTTTTGCCTCTGATTCCTTGTGGGATTTTTGTTGTTGTTCAAACAGAATGTCACAAAAATTATAATCATCCTCATGAGTTCACTCAGTCCCATGTAATTAATTTTTATTCATCTTAATCTTTTGTTAACACTTTTATGAATTCATCAATTTTCCTTTAGAGTTTTGAAAATGCTTATTCATTCACTTCAGCAGTATAGTCAGTTACCAGAAAACTGTACTTGTCAGTGTGTTTTCCATGAATTCCTTGAAGATGAAACCCTTTTATAGGAATATTTTTGCAAAAGCATCAGAGTACACCCAGAACTCTCTGTAAATGGCAAAAGACTTAAAAATGTCCACAGTTAAAGATTTGATGAAAGTTCATAGTAATGCAATTGACAAGGAAATTTAGTTATTTCTGAGATATACATTTTAAAGTAATAACTAGAATTATGACTTATAACATTATAGAATAACATATAAGATTTTTAGAAATTTCATGGAATGTCTGAAACATTTATATTAACATATATCCATACAAATAACCCAAAGAAAGTTTAGTATTAGTTGTTTTTTTTTGGTTTATTGGTTTGTTTCCGTTATACTGCAGGTTCTTATTAGTCATCAATTTTACACACATCAGTGTATACATGTCAATCTTAATCACCCAATTCAGCACAACAGAATCCCCACCCCACCGCGGTTTTCCTCCCTTGGTGTCCATACGTTTCTTCTCTACATCTGTGTCTCAATTTCTGCCCAGTAAACCAGTTCACCTGTACCATTTTTCTAGGTTCTACATACATGCGTTAATATACGATATTTGTTTATCTCTTTCTGACTTACTTCCCTCTGTATGACAGTCTCTAGGTCCATCCACGTCTCAACAAATGACTCAATTTCATTCCTTTTTATGCCTGAGTAATATTCCATTGTATATATATACCACATCTTCTTTATCCTTTCATCTGTCAATGGGCAGTTAGGTTGTTTCTATGACCTGGCTATTGTAAATAGTGCTGCAATGAACATTGGGGTGCAGGTGTCTTTTCTTTTTTTTTTTAACATCTTTACTGGGGTATAATTGCTTTACAATGGTGAGTTAGTTTCTGCTTTATAACAAAGTGAATCAGTTATACATATACATATGTTCCCATATCTCTTCCCTCTTCATCTCCCTCCCTCCCACCCTCCCTATCCCACCCCTCCAGGTGGTCACAAAGCACCGAGCCGGTATCCCTGGGCCATGCGGCTGCTTCCCACTGGCTATCTACCTTACGTTTGTTAGTATACATATGTCCATGTCTCTCTCTCGCCCTATCACAGCTCACCCTTCCCCCTCCCCATATCCTCAAGTCCATTCTCCAGTAGGTCTGTGTCTTTATTCCTGTTTTACCCTTAGGTTCTTCATAACATTTTTTTTTTCTTAAATTCCATACATATGTGTTAGCATACGGTATTCGTCCTTCTCTTTCTGACTTACTTCACTCTGTATGACAGACTCTAGGTCTATCCACCTCATTACAAATAGCTCAATTTCATTTCTTTTTATGGCTAAGTAATATTCCATTGTATATATGTGCCACATCTTCTTTATCCATTCATCCGACGATGGGCACTTAGGTTGTTTCCATCTCCGGGCTATTGTAAATAGAGCTGCAATGAACATTTTGGTACATGACTCTTTTTGAATTTTGGTTTTCTCAGGGTATATGCCCAGTAGTGGGATTGCTGGGTCATACGGTAGTTCTATTTGTAGTTTTTTAAGGAACCTCCATACTGTTCTCCCAGGTGTCTTTTGGAATTATGGTTTTCTCTGGGTATATTCCCAGGATTGGGATTGCTGGATCATATGGTAATTATATTTTTAGTTTTTTAAGGAACCTCCATACTGTTCCCCATAGTGGCTATATCAATTTACATTCCCACCAACAGTGCAAGAGTGTTCCCTTTTCTTCACATCTTCTCCAGGATTTGTTGCTCATAGATTTTCTGATGATGCCCATTCTAACTGGCGTGAGGTGATACCTCATTGTAGTTTTGATTTACATTTCTCTAATAATTAGTGATGTTGAGTAGGTTTTCATGTGCTTCTTGGCCATCTGTATGTCTTCTTTGGAGAAATGTCTATTTAACTCTTCTGCCCATTTTTGGATTGGGTTGTTTGTTTCTTTAATATTGAGCTGCATGAGCTGTTTATATATTTTGGAGATTAATCATTTGTCCATTGATTCGTTTGCAAATATATTCTCCCATTCTAATGGTTGCCTTTTCATCTTGTTTATGGTTTCCTTTGCTGTGCAAAAGCTTTGAAGTTTCATTTGGTCCCATTTCTATACTTTTGTTTTTATTTCCATTACTCTAGGAGGTGGATCAATAAAGATCTTTCTGTGATTTATGTCAAAAAGTGTTTTCCTCTAAGAGTTTTATAGTGTCCAATCTTACATTTAGGTCTTGAATCCATTTTGAGGATATTTTTGTGTATGATGTTATGAAGGGTTCTAATTTCATTCTTTTACATGTATCTGTCCAGTTTTCCCAGCACCAGTTATTGAGGAGACTTCCTTTTCTCCATTGTACATTTTTTCCTCCTTTGTCATAGATTAGTTGACCATAGGTGAGTGGGTTAATCTCTGGGCTTTCTATCTTGTTCCATTGATCTATGTTTCTGCTTTTGTACCAGTACCATATTGTCTTGATTACTGTAACTTTGTAGTATACTCTGAAGTCAGGGAGTCTGATTTCTCCAGCTCCGTTTTTTTTCCCTCAAGACTGCTTTGGCTATTTGGGGTCTTTTGTGTCTGCATACATATTTTAAGATTTTTTGTTCTAGTTCCATAAAAAATGCCGTTGGTAATTTGATAGAGATTGCATTGAATCTGTAGACTGCTTTGGGTAATATAGTCATTTTCACAATATTGATTCTTCCAATCCAAGAACATGGTATATCTCTCCATCTGTTGGTATCACCTTTAATTTCTTTCATCAGTGTCTTATAGCTCTCTGCATACAGGTCTTTTGTCTCCCTAGGTAGGTTTATTCCTTGGTATGTTATTCTTTTTGTTGCAATGGTAAATGAGAGTGTTTTCATAATTTCTCTTTCAGATTTTACATCATTAATGTATAGGAATGCAAGAGATTTCTGTGCATTAATTTTGTCTCCTGCAATGTTACTAAATTCATTGATTAGCTTTAGTAGTTTTCTGGTGGCATTTTTAGGATTCCCTATGTATAGTATCATGTCATCTGCAATCATTGACAGTTTTACTTCTTCTTTTCCAATTTATAATCTTTTATTTCTTTTTCTTCTGTGATTGCCATGGCTAGGACTTCCAAAACAATGTTGAATAATAGTGGTGAGAATGGACATCCTTGTTTTGTTCCTGATCTTAGAGGAAATGCTTTCAGTTTTTCACCATTGAGAATGATGTTTGCTGTGGATTTGTCATATATGCCCTTTATTATGTTGATGTAGGTTCCCTCTATGCCCACTTTATGGAGAGCTTTTATCATAAATGGGTGTTGAATTTTGTCAAAAGTTTTTCTGCATCTATTGAGATTATCATGTGGTTTTTATTCTTCAATTTGTTAATATGGTGTAACACATTGATTGATTTACATATATTGAAGAATCCTTTCATCCCTGGGACAAATCCCACTTGATCATGGTGTATGATACTTTTAATGTGTTGTTGGATTCTGTTTGCTAGTATTCTGTTGAGGATTTTTGCATCTATATTCATCAGTGATATTGGTCTGTAATTTTCTTTTTTTGTGGTATCTCTGTCTGGTTTTGGTATCAGGGTGATGGTGGCTCCATAGAATGAGTTTGACAGTGTTCTTTCTCTGGACTTTTTTGGAAGAGTTTGAGAAGGATGGGTGTTAGTTCTTCTCTAAATTTTTGATAGAATTCACCTGTGAAGCCATCTGGTCCTGGGCTTTTGTTTGTTGGAAGATTTTTAATCACAGTTGCAATTTCAATACTTGTGATTGGTCTGTTTGTATTTTCTGTTTCGTCCTGGTTCAGTCTTTGAAGGTTATACCTTTCTAAGAATTTCTCCATTTCTACCAGATTGTCCCTTTCATTGGCATAGCATTGTGATTAGTAATCTCTTAAGATGCTTTGTATTTCTGTGGTGTCTGTTGTAATTTCTCCATTTTCATTTCTAATTTTATTGATTTGAGTCCTCTCCCTCTTTTCCTTGATGAGTCTGGCTAATGGTTTATCAATTTTGTTTATCTTCACAGAGAACCAGCTTTTAGTTTTATTGATCTTTGCTATTGTTTTCTTTGTTTCTATTTCATTTGTTTCTGCTCTGATCTTTATGATTTCTTTCCTTCTGCTAACTTTGGGTTTTGTTTATTCTTCTTTCTCTAGTTCCTTTAGGTGTAAGGTTTGATTGTTTACTTGAGATTTTCTTGTTCCTTGAGGTAGGCTTGTATAGCTATAAACTTCCCTCTTAGAACTGCTTTTGCTCCATCTCAGAGGTTTTCAATCGTCGTGTTTTCATTGTCATTTGTCTCTAGGTATTTTTTGATTTCTTTAGTGAGATCTTGGTTGTTTAGTAATGTATTGTTTAATCTCCATGTGTTTCTGTTTTTTACGGTTTTTTTCCCTGTAATTCATTTCTAATCTCATAGCATTGTGGTCAGAAAAGATGTTTGATATGATTTCAATTTTCTTAAATTTATTGCGGTTTGATCTGTGACCCAAGATGTTATCTATCCTGGAGAATGCTCTGTGTGCACTTGAGAAGAAAGTGTAATCTGCTGTCTTTGGATGGAATGTCCTATAAATATCAATTAAATCTATCTGGTCTGTTATGTCATTTAAAGTTTCTATTTCCTTATTTATTATCATTTTGGATGATCTGTCCATTGGTGTAATTGAGGTGCTAAAGTCCCCCACTATTATTTTGTTACTGTTGATTTCCTCATTTATAGCAGTTAGTAGTTGCCTTATATATTGAGGTGCTCCTATGTTGGGTGCATATATATTTATAATTGTTGTATCTTCTTCTTGGATTGATCCCTTGATCACTATGTAGTGTCCTTCCTTGTCTCTTGTAACATTCTTTATCTTAAAGTCTATTTTATCTGATATGAGTATAGCTACTCCAGCTTTCCTTTGATTTCCATTTGCATGGAATATTATTTTCCATCCCCTCACTTTCAGTCTGTATGTGTCCTTAGGTCTGAAGTGGGTCTCTTGCAGACAGCATATATATGAGTCTTGTTTTTGTATCCATTCAGCCAGCCTGCGTTCTTTGGTTGGAGCATTTAATTCATTCACGTTTAAGGTAATTATCGATATGTATGTTCCTATGACCATTTTCTTAATTGTTTTGGGTTTCTTTTCATAGATCCTTTTCTTTGCTTGTGTTTCTCTCTTAGAGAAGTTCCTTTAGCATTCGTTGTAGAGCTGGTTTGCTGGTGATGAATTCTCTTCACTTTTGCTTGTCTGTAAAGCTTTTGATTTATCCATCGAATCTGAATGAGATCCTTGCCAGGTAGAGTAATCTGGGTTGTAAGTTCTTCCCTTTCATCACATTAAGTATATCATGCCACTCCCTTCTGGCTTGTAGAGTTTCTGCTGAGAAAGCAGCTGTTAACGTTATGGGAGTTCCCTTGTATGTTATTTGTCATTTTTCTCTTGCTGTTTTCAATAATTTTTCTTTGTCTTTAATTTTTGCCAATTTTACTACTATGTGTCTCAGCATGTTTCTCCTTGGGTTTATCCTGTATGAGACTCACCACCATTCCTGGACTTGGGTGGCTATTTCCTTTCCCATGTTAGGGAAGTTTTCGGCTATAATTTCTTCAAATATTTTCTCAGGTCCTTTCTCTCTCTCTTCTCTTCTTGGGACCCCTATAATGCGAATGGTATTGCATTTAATGTTGTCCCAGAGGTCTCTTAGGCTGTCTTCATTTCTTTTCATTCTTTTTTCTTTATTCTGTTCCTCAGCAGTGAATTCCACCATTCTTTCTTCCATGCCACTTATCTGTTCTTCTGCCTCAGTTATTCTGCTATTGATTCATTCTTGTATAGTTTTCATTTCAGTTATTGTATGGTTCATCTCTGTTTGTTTGTTCTTTAATTCTTCTAGGTCTTTGTTGAACATTTCTTGCATCTTCTCGATCTTTGTCTCCATTCTTTTTCCGAGGTCCTGGATCATCTTCACTGTCATTATTTTGAATTCTTTTTCTGGAAGGTTGCCTATCTCCACTTCATTTAGTTGTTTTTCTGTGGTTGTATCTTGTTCCTTCATCTGGTACAGAGCCCTCTGCTTTTTCACCTTGTCTATCTTTTTGTGAATGTGGTTTTTTCTCCACAAGCTTCAGGTATGTAGTTCTTCTTGGTTCTGCTGTCTTCCCTCTGGTGGACAAGGCTATCTAAGAGGCTTGTGTAAGTTTCCTGATGAGAGGGACTGGTGGTGGGTAGAGCTGAATGTTGCTCTGGTGAACAGAGCTCAGTAAAACTTTAATCCGCTTGACTGCTGATGAGTGGTGCTGAGTTCCCTCCCTGTTGGTTGTTTGGCCTGTGGTAACCCAACACTGAAGCCTACGTGGTCTCTTTGGTGGGGCTAATGACAGACTCTGTGAGGGCTTATGCCAAGAAGTATTTCCCAGAACTTCTGCTGCCAGTGTCTTTGTCCCCATGGTGAGCCACAGTCTCCTCCACCCCGCCTCTGTAGGAGACCCTGCAACAATAACAGGTAGGTCTGGTTCAGTCTCCCCTGGGGTCATTGCTCCTTCCCCTGGATCGCAATGCACACCCTACTTTTTGTGTGCCCTCCAAGAGTCGAGCCTCTGTTTCCCCCAGTCCTTTCAAAATCCTGCAATCCATTCCCACTAGGCTTCAAAGTCTGATTCTCTAGGAATTCCTCCTCTTGTTGCCGGGACCCCAGGTTGGGAAGCCTGATGTGGGGCTCCGAACCTTCTCTCCAGTGTGTGGACTTCTGTGGTATAAGTGTTTTCCTGTCTGTGAGTCACCCACCCAGCAGTTATGAGATTTGATTTTACTGTGATTGCGCCCCTCCTACCCTCTCATTTTGGCTTCTCTTTGTCTTTGGATATGTGGTATCATTTTTGGTGAGTTCCAGTGTCTTCCTGTTGATGATTGTCCAGCAGCTAGTTGTGATTCTGGTGATCTTGCAAGAGGGACTGAGAGCACGTCCTTCTACTCAACTATCTTGGTTCCTGGGAGTGACCAGTTTTTAAGGTGACCTGTGGATGGGGCTGACCGGGCAGCAGAGGATTCTGCAGGGAGGATGTGAGGGCTGCTATCGAAGAATGTTTCTTGTGATTCTGCCTCCAATCATTTCTATGTCCTACAGATCTCAGTAAGGTCCTTTTGTAGAAGTAATTTTCTGGCCTGATTAAATTACTGCCTTTCCCCCTAGCATAATACAGCTACCATGAGGCTCCCTGGCACACAGGTGGAAAGATGACAACTTCTGTCTCTTTTTTCTTTTGTAATAGTCAACTGAAATTGCACTTCAAGTTCAGAACCACTTCTAATCTCTTACCCTTTAGTACTTACAAGTGGTGAGTTTTCTAATTCAACATGATTTTGAATTTCTGGGCTGTATTTTTTTTTTCTTTTCATTGTTTTCATTTCTTGCCTGCCAACCAGAAAGTTTTTCCTGAACATATGTTTACTTAAATGCCCTGGGTAAATCAACAAATGACCAACCTTTGGTCTGCCTCTAAAGATATCATCGACAACCATTACTACACACTTTTTGCCATTGAATATCATGCATCACCATATTTATGGTTTCCAATATCAGATTCCTTTCCAACCACCTCCAGACCCATAAGCCAATGCCACAATATTAAGATTTGTTACAGGAGAAGTCCACCTCAAAGAACTAATTTCTCTTTGAGGTCAAATAAAACTCGCTACAGTAGAGACAACTCCCAAATATCAGTGTTGATTTTTCACACATGTCATAGTCTGATGAGGGTTGAGTGGCAATCTGGGCATCTTTTCCTTCCACAGTTATAGCATCTTGGACTCCTTTACTTCTAGGACCACAAGAAGAGATATTCTTACAAAACACATCCCTTTTCATGGTTTATTGGACCAGTAAGTTAAGCACTTAGAAAACAAGCTGCATAGCAACAGTCATATTTTAAATGAAGATAAACATTGGAATCCCCAGTGTACCTCAAAGTTGAGGTCAAAACAATGAAGAAAGTAATTTTAGAAGTGAAAAAACTGTAATAAAACCTTGAGGTTGTTTAGTTTTGGAGTAAGAAGTGCATGTTGTAAACATGTAGAGCAAGCAGCACTTTTCCTTGTAAGGACCCTTTAAAATTCCCTTTCTTTTGTACTACCCATGTTTTCAGAACTACTATAATTTTATGCAGAATATCCCAATAATATCTCAAGGCATTTGTTGTGTCATATCATATTAAAAATAGTTAAGTTGGAAAAGAAAAAGAACACAGAATATGAATGTGTAATAGTCTTTAAGAATCTCCTTGTTTGAGGGAAGAGATATGGGAACATATATATATGTATAACTGACTCACTCTGTTATAAAGCAGAAACTAACACACCATTGTAAAGCAATTATACCCCAATAAAGATGTTTAAAAAAAATAAATAAATAAAAAATATAAAAAAATAAAAAAAAATAAAAAAAATAAAAAGAATCTCCTTGTTTGGTGTACTAGGTATGTCTGAGCCACCCTCCTGCTGGAGGAAACATGGTGGTGGTGGTGATGGTGGTGACGGTGATGATGATAGAGACAATGATGAGTGACCACATCACAAAGTGCCAATTAAGTGCCCGCATTTTGCCAAGTGAATTACAACACATTCATGTAATTTTATGCCTAAGCAATTTGGCACTGTAAATGTGATTTTCACCATATTTAGTAAAGGGATTGAAATCATGATGAGTTAAATAATTTTTCCCTGAAATTAATCAAGCAATAATTAAGAAAATAAGGTGGATTTGAAATTATATAGAAATATCACCGATATGACTCAAAATTCAGATAACACTGATTGTGTGAGCCTGGAACTTGGGATCGAAGATGTATAGAAATCAACCAAAATTATGATATGATATTGCTAAAGGCAGGTTTTAAGAGAAAGAAAATATTTTTCCTATCACATAAAAAAATTGTATTTTATTTAAGAAGTGGAGGATAAGTAACAATTGCTCAGCTGGTAGAAACCCCTGCCCAGGTGACAGACACAGCAGACAGCAAGAGAATCCTCAGAGGGAACCCAGGAGGACAGTTGGGCACCCAAGAGCAGCCTCTTCCTTCTGAAGCTCTGTGATGCTTTCTCGGGTATCTCCCAGGGGGAAGGTGTATAGCAGCCTCAGATAGGAAACCTCTGGCTGTCAGGAATAGCCACACGCATACTGCAGGCTGAAGTGTGGAGAATCTTCTTCTGTATCTATGATAGGCTTTGAAGAGAAGGTGAAGGTGGATCTGTGGAACTAGTTGAGCCGATTGTCCATATCCTTTCCTAATGCAGATAAAAACTCAAGGTGTTACATGCTCTTGGGTGGGCACTTCTGCTAGCAATATTGGGGAGGTGGCACCGGAGGCCATTTCTTCTGGCACTGCTGAGACAGGCATGGTTCAGGGCACTTTATAGGCTCTGGACATTTGGAAGGTGGGCAAGGCTCTGGATACTTGGGAGGTGGGCAAGGCTCAGCGTACTTAGCGGTGCAAGGCACTTAGGTACGCACATTGGAGGTGGCTGTCAAGGCTGCTTGCACTGCTGCTGTTTAGAGGACAACTTTCTGGAGTCTTAATATCTGAAAGAAAGTATATGACAGTGTTCACATGAAGGAATTCCTACAGAAGGAAGAGCAAAACCTTGTTAAGAAGAGATAGTATCTCGCCAGTCTCTTGCTTTAATCTCTTCAATACCTTTTAATTAATTTATGACTTCTCTCTCACTCTTTAGAAATCATTTCATCAGCCCATAGAAAACCTTCCCTTTTCTCATACAACCTTTCCAGAGAAAATATCTTTGTTTGAAAGAAACGAGTGGTGTTTTCTGTTTTGGTTTCTCTTTATCTTTTATTTATTTATTTTTTATGAAAACAACATCCTCAAAAATGGCCATCACCAGTTCTGAATTCTGGACAAGTTCATGAGCAATTCCTATGATCATTTTTTCTTATGAGGTCCCGACAGGATGACTCATGTACTGAGCAAAGGGCAATCAGGAAGAAGGTAAGGGCCTCACACATTCTGAGATAAATGCTTCTGACATGACATCAGTGTGACACCAAAAAGGTATAGAAAAAAGGAAAATACTTTGTACTTTATCTCTTCATCACAAAATTTCCTCTTAATTCCTTTTTCAATAGAGAAATTCAAACTAAGTATCAGAAATCTATTAAATACAATATAATATTATGCCCAAATGCCAAGCTCCCATCCACTAAGTAGCATTAGACTTAGACCCATGATCATAACTTTGGACCCATCAGATTTTCTGTCCCCAGAATAAACTCAACATTCAGGGGCCTGAGAACAAAGTTGAACTGAAGAATCAGGGTCTCCATATGCAATCGGGACTCGAGTAGCAGGAGGATGGCCATCTTGCCAGAGAGGACCATTATATTTGGACTTGCTGCCCCACACAGGGGTAAGTGTAGTTGCCAAAACTGGCCTGGTCCAATCATTTCCAAAACAAAATGCAAATCCATCCATAACTGGCTTGGCAGGGACTCTGAAACCAGGAAATGTCCTGCTCAGGATCCTCTCACTGGATTATGTTCTTATGACTCACAGAGTCCCAGTGGTTTAAGGCAGTGGGAGCACTTGGAGCATTCTCTGACTTGTAATCAAAAGTTCCCTTCTTTGACTGGGGAGGATGATACTTTTCTATCTTTCACCATCCTTGACTTCTAAAACTGCCTGCCTAGTTGCACTTGATCTGGTGACCATTTTGTTGTACATACTGATTTGAAAAGGGCCTTGATACCTGATGAAACATGTCTCTTTACCTCAAGTCTTTCTTACAATGCATTTCCCCTTGATTCATGGTTTGCTAAGCAAAGTCTCCTTTCTTCTTCTAAAATTCAGTGAAGGAAGTTTGCAGATCATGTCATATGAGTTCCCATCATGATACTTAGACACGGTTAGTAAAGTGTTGACCTCTAGGGTCCTCCTTTCACTGCTTTGTTCCTTCAAATAAAGAACACCCAGCAGTCAGATTCCTGTGACCTTTATAAATGTGTTTTACATCTGGCCACAGGAATTCACTAGTAGCGTAGCAACACCTACCATAACTCAGATGACCTGGCAGCTCAAACCCTAGACTTACAACAGAAATGAAGCTTTTTGCTCATACCTCCAAAAAGTGACATACAAACTGCTCCTACATAATTTCTCCCAACTAACCTCTTTGGATTTCTTCAACCTTGAAGGAAACTCAGAGGATTGTTCAAATTTTCTGGCTTCCTGTTCCTTTGAAATTATTAGAAAACCCTATCTAATATGCAATGCCAATCAAGCAACTAATTTCATATTTAATAATTATGAATTTTTAAAACACATGTTGTTTCACATCAAATCTAGGGGTAAGTTCAACCGAAAGTTGAAATCACTTTATTAAAAATGCAGTCACAGTAGTTCATTGTCATTCATATACAACTTCTTAATCATTAATAATAATTTTGTTATAATTTAAACAATTTTTTTCATTTTCCATTTGGGTCACAGTAGAACATATGTCAAATAAACCTATTTCCTGCTCTACTTTCTCCATACAATTTGTCGAGATGCTGGAAGGAATGTGTGATGGATAATTTATGGGTAAGCTTCACTGGCACAGTGTCCCTGCTTATCTGGTCAAGCATTATTTTGGGTGTTTCTATAAGGATTCTTTTGGATGGGAGTATTATTTAAATAAGTGGCCTGAGTAATGGCAGTTGCCCTCTATATGGTGGGAACTCCTCATCCAATCCACTTACAGCCTAAATAGAACAAGGTTGATGCTTCCCCAGTTAAAAGATCATTCCCCTGTCGGTTGGACTTCCAGTAGTGTTTCAGCTCTGCAGACTGAGTGTTCCAGACTTTGTAATGTCTCTCTCTCTCTGTCCCAGTCCCTCTCTTTCTGTAACATATTTCTGTATGTATATATGTACATATATATTGTAATATATAATTTGAACATTTCATCTGTCATTTCATGTACATGATTACCTATGGCCAATTAAATTTAAAAATTTGAAAATTATTAAAAAGTGAACTTAAGGTAAAACATATTAAAGTTATATGACACATGTGATGTGGAATTATGACAAATATAATCAGCTTTTAGTGAATAACTGAAGTTCAGGAAACAGTGCCCTAACATGTTGTCCAAAGATTTCATTTTTGCCTTTTCAGAGATTTAGCTGTCAACAGTTCTTCTACAGTTCCTCTCTTCTATCCTGGACCTGAACACTACTCTTTTCTTTTCTTTTTTTTTTTTTAACATCTTTATTGGGGTATAATTGCTTTACAATGGTGTGTTAGTTTCTGCTTTATAACAGAGTGAGTCAGTTATACATATATATATGTTCCCATATCTCTTCCCTCTTTGTCTCCCTCCCTCCCACCCTCCCTATCCCACCCCTCCAGACAGCCACAAAGAACCGAGCCGGTTTCCCTGTGCCATGCGGCTGCTTCCCACTGGCTATCTACCTTACGTTTGTTAGTATATATATGTCCATGTCTCTCTCTCGCCCTAACACACCTCACCCTTCCCCCTCCCCATATCCTCAAGTCTGTTCTCCAGTAGGTCTCTGTCTTTATTCCTGTTTTACCCCTAGGTTCTTCATAACATTTTTTTTTCTTAAATTCCATATATATGTGTTAGCATACGGTATTTGTCCTTCTCTTTCTGACTTACTTCACTCTGTATGACAGACTCTAGATCTATCCACCTCATTACAAATAGCTCAATTTCGTTTCTTTTTATGGCTGAGTAATATTCCATTGTATATATGTGCCACATCTTCTTTATCCATTCATCCGACGACGGGCACTTAGGTTGTTTCCATCTCCGGGCTATTGTAAATAGAGCTGCAATGAACATTTTGGTACATGACTCTTTCTGAATTCTGGTTTCCTCAGGGTATATACCTAGTAGTGGGATTGCTGGGTCATATGGTAGTTCTATTTGTAGTTTTTTAAGGAACCTCCATACTGTTCTCCATAGTGGCTGAACCAATTCACATTCCCACCAGCAGTGCAAGAGTGTTCCCTTTTCTCCACACCCTCTCCAGCATTTATTGTTTCTAGATTTTTTGATGATGGCCATTCTGACTGGTGTGAGATGATATCTCATTGTAGTTTTGATTTGCATTTCTCTAATGATTAATGATGTTGAGCATTCTTTCATGTGTTTGTTGGCAGTCTGTATATCTTCTTTGGAGAAATGTCTATTTAGGTCTTCTGCCCATTTTTGGATTGGGTTGTTTATTTTTTTGTTATTGAGCTGCATGAGCTGCCTGTAAATTTTAGAGATTAATCCTTTGTCAGTTGATTCATTTGCAAATATTTTCTCCCATTCTGAGGGCTGTCTTTTGGTCTTGTTTATGGTTTCCTTTGCTGTGCAAAAGCTTTGAAGTTTCATTAGGTCCCATTTGTTTATTTTTGTTTTTATCTCCATTACTCTAGGAGATGGGTCAAGAAGGATCTTGCTGTGATTTATGTCATAGAGTGTTCTGCCTATGTTTTCCTCTAAGAGTTTGATAGTTTCTGGCCTTACATTTAGGTCTTTAATCCATTTTGAGCTTATTTTTGTGTATGGTGTTAGGGAGTGATCTAATCTCATACTTTTACATGTACCTGTCCAATTTTCCCAGCACCACTTATTGAAGAGGCTGTCCTTTCTCCACTGTATATTCCTGCCACCTTTATCAAAGATAAGGTGACCATATGTGCATGGGTTTATCTCTGGGCTTTCTATCCTATTCCATTGATCTATCTTTCTGTTTTTGTGCCAGTACCATACTGTCTTGATTACTGTAGCTTTGTAGTATAGTCTGAAGTCAGGCAGCCTGATTCCTCCAGCTCCATTTTTTGTTCTCAAGATTGCTTTGGCTATTCGGGGTCTTTTGTGTTTCCATACAAATTGTGAAATTTTTTGTTCTAGTTCTGTGAAAAATGCCAGTGGTAGTTTGATAGGGATTGCATTGAATCTATAGATTGCTTTGGGAAGTAGAGTCATTTTCACAATGTTGATTCTTCCAATCCAAGAACATGGTATATCTCTCCATCTGTTTGTATCATCTTTAATTTCTTTCATCAGTGTCTTATAATTTTCTGCATACAGGTCTTTTGTCTCCTTAGGTAGGTTTATTCCTAGATATTTTATTCTTTTTGTTGCAATGGTAAATGGGAGTGTTTTCTTGATTTCACTTTCAGATTTTTCATCATTAGTATATAGGAATGCCAGAGATTTCTGTGCATTAATTTTGTATCCTGCTACTTTACCAAATTCATTGATTAGCTCTAGTAGTTTTCTGGTAGCATCTTTAGGATTCTCTATGTATAGTATCATGTCATCTGTAAACAGTGACAGCATTACTTCTTCTTTTCCGATTTGGATTCCTGTTATTTCCTTTTCTTCTCTGACTGCTGTGGCTAAAACTTCCAAAACTATGTTGAATAAGAGTGGTGAGAGTGGGCAACCTTGTCTTGTTCCTGACCTTAGTGGAAATGCTTTCAGTTTTTCGCCATTGAGGATGATGTTGGCTGTGGGCTTGTCATATACGGCCTTTATTATATTGAGGAAAGTTCCCTCTACACCTACTTTCTGCAGGGTTTTTATCATAAATGGGTGTTGAATTTTGTCAAAAGCTTTCTCTGCATCTATTGAGATGATCATATGGTTTTTCTCCTTCAATTTGTTAATATGGTTAATCACATTGATAGATTTGCGTATATTGAAGAATCCTTGCATTCCTGGAATAAACCCCACTTGATCATGGTGTATGATCCTTTTAATGTGCTGTTGGATTCTGTTTGCTAGTATTTTGTTGAGGATTTTTGCATCTATGTTCATCAGTGATATTGGCCTGTAGTTTTCTTTCTTTGTGACATCCTTGTCTGGTTTTGGTATCAAGGTGATGGTGGCCTCGTAGAATGAGTTTGGGAGTGTTCCTCCCTCTGCTATATTTTGGAAGAGTTTGAGAAGAATAGGTGTTAGCTCTTCTCTAAATGTTTGATAGAATTCGCCTGTGAAGCCATCTGGTCCTGGGCTTTTGTTTGTTGGAAGATTTTTAATCACAGTTTCAATTTCAGTGTTTGTGATTGGTCTGTTCATATTTTCTATTTCTTCCTGATTCAGTCTTGGCAGTTTGTGCATTTCTAAGAATTTGTCCATTTCTTCCAGATTGTCCATTTTATTGGCATAGAGTTGCTTGTAGTAATCCCTCATGATTTTTTGTATTTCTGCAGTGTCAGTTGTTACTTCTCCTTTTTCATTTCTGATTCTATTGATTTGAGTCTTCTCCCTTATTTTCTTGATGAGTCTGGCTAATGGTTTATCAATTTTGTTAATCTTCTCAAAGAACCAGCTTTTAGTTTTATTGATCTTTGCTATTGTTTCCTTCATTTCTTTTTCATTTATTTCTGATCTGATTTTTATGATTTCTTTCCTTCTGCTAACTCTGGGGTTTTTTTGTTCTTCTTTCTCTAATTGCTTGAGGTGCAAGGTTAGGTTGTTTATTCGAGATGTTTCCTGCTTCTTAAGGTGGGCTTGTATTGCTATAAACTTCCCTCTTAGAACTGCTTTTGCTGCATCCCATAGGTTTTGGGTCGTTGTATCTCCATTGTCATTTGTTTCTAGGTATTTTTTAATTTCCTCTTTGATTTCTTCAGTGATCACTTCGTTACTAAGTAGTGTATTGTTTAGCCTCCATGTGTTTGTATTTTTTACTGCTCTTTTCCTATAATTGATATCTAATCTCATGGCGTTGTGGTCGGAAAAGATACTTGATATAATTTCAATTTTCTTAAATTTACCAAGGCTTGATTTGTGACCCAAGATATGATCTATCCTGGAGAATGTTCCATGAGCACTTGAGAAAAATGTGTATTCTGTTGTTTTTGGATGGAGTGTCCTATAAATATCAATTAAGTCCATCCTGTTTAATGTATCATTTAAAGCTTGTGTTTCCTTATTTATTTTCATTTTGGATGATCTGTCCATTGGTGAAAGTGGGGTGTTGAAGTCCCCTACTATGAATGTGTTACTGTCGATTTCCCCTTTTATGGCTGCTAGTTTTTGCCTTATGTATTGAGGTGCTCCTATGTTGGGTGCATAAATATTTACAATTGTTATATCTTCTTCTTGGATCGATCCCTTAATCATTATGTAGTGTCCTTCTTTGTCTCTTCTGATAGTCCTTATTTTAAAGTCTATTTTGTCTGATATGAGAATTGCTACTCCAGCTTTCTTTTGGTTTCCATTTGCATGGAATATCTTTTTCCATCCCCTTACTTTCAGTCTGTATGTGTCTCTAGGTCTGAAGTGGGTCTCTTGTAGACAGCATATATATGGGTCTTGTTTTTGTATCCATTCAGCCAATCTGTGTCTTTTGGTGGGAGCATTTAGTCCATTTACATTTAAGGTAATTATCGATATGTATGTTCCTATTCCCATTTTCTAAATTGTTTTGGGTTCGTTATTATAGGACTTTTCCTTCTCTTGTGTTTTTGTCTAGAGAAGTTCCTTTAGCATTTGTTGTAAAGCTGGTTTGGTGGTGCTGAACTCTCTCAGCTTTTGCTTGTCTGTAAAGGTTTTAATTTCTCCATCAAATCTGAATGAGATCCTTGCTGGGTAGAGTAATCTTGGTTGCAGGTTTTTCTCCTTCATCACTTTCAGTATGTCCTGCCACTCCCTTCTGGCTTGTAGAGTTTCTGCTGAGAGATCAGCTGTTAACCTTATGGGGATTCCCTTGTGTGTTATTTGTTGTTTTTCCCTTGCTGCTTTTAATATGCTTTCTTTGTATTTAGTTTTTGACAGTTTGATTAATATGTGTCTTGGCGTATTTCTCCTTGAATTTATCCTGTATGGGACTCTCTGTGCTTCCTGGACTTGATTAACGATTTCCTTTCCCATATTAGGGAAGTTTTCAACTATAATCTCTTCAAATATTTTCTCAGTCCCTTTCTTTTTCTCTTCTTCTTCTGGAACCCCTATAATTCGAATGTTGGTGCGTTTAATGTTGTCCCAGAGGTCTCTGAGACTGTCCTCAGTTCTTTTCATTCTTTTTTCTTTATTCTGCTCTGCAGTAGTTATTTCCACTATTTTATCTTCCAGGTCACTTATCCGTTCTTCTGCCTCATTTATTCTGCTATTGATCCCATCTAGAGTATTTTTCATTTCATTTATTGTGTTGTTCATCATTGTCTGTTTCATCTTTATTTCTTCTAGGTCCTTGTTAACTGCTTCTTGCATTTTGTCCATTCTATTTCCAAGATTTTGGATCATCTTTACTATCATTATTCTGAACTCTTTTTCAGGTAGACTGCCTATTTCCTCTTCATTTGTTAGGTCTGGTGGGTTTTTATCCTGCTCCTTCATCTGCTGTGTGTTTTTCTGTCTTCTCATTTTGCTTATCTTACTGTGATTGGGTTCACCTTTTTGCAGGCTGCAAGTTCGTAGCTCCCGTTGTTTTTGATGTCTGTCTCCAGTGGCTAAGGTTGGTTCAGTGCGTTGTGTAGGCTTCCTGGTGGAGGGGACTAGTGGCTGTGTTGTGGTGTATGAGGCTAGATCTTGTCTCTCTAGTGGGCAGGTCCACGTCTGGTGGTGTGTTTTGGGGTGTCTGTGGACTTATTATGATTTTAGGCAGCCTCTCTGCTAGTGGGTGGGGTTGTGTTCCTGTTTTGCTATATGGTTGGCATAGGTTGTCCAGCACTGTAGCTTGCTGGTCGTTGAGCGAAGCTGGGTGCTGGTGTTGAGATGGAGATCTCTGGGAGATTTTCGCCGTTTGATATTATGTGGGGCTGGGAGGTCTCTTCTTGACGAGTGTTCTGAAGTTGGCTCTCCCACCTCAGAGGCAGAGTCCTGACTCCTGGCTGGAGCAGCAAGAGCCTTTCATCCACTCGGCTCAGAATAAAAGGGAGAGAAAGTAGAGAGAATTAGTATAAGTAGGAGGAAATAGGAAAGAAAGAAAGAAAGAAAGAAAGAGAGGAGGGAAGGAAGGAAGGAGGGAAGGAAGAAAGAAAGAAAGAAGAAAAGAAAGGAAGAAGGCAAGAAGGAAAGAAAGGAGGGAGGGAGGGAGGAGGGAAGGAAGGAAGGAATGAGGGAAGGAAGGAAAAAATACAGAAAGAAAGAAGATACAGTAAAATAAAATAAAGTATAATAAAGTTATTGAATTAAAAAAATAATTATTTAGAGGAAAAAAAAAAGGGAAGGATAGAACCTTAGGACAAATGGTGGAAGCAAAGTTATAGAGACAAAATCTTACATAGAAGCATACACATATACCCTCACAAAAAGAGGTAAAGTGGAAAAAATCATAAAACTTGCTCTCCAAGTCCACCTCCTCAATTTGGGACGATTCGTTGTCTCAAAAAGGGAAGGAAGGAAGGAAAGATAGAAAGAAGGTAAAGTATAATAGAGTTCTTTAAATTAAAATTAATTATTAAGAAAACAATTAAAAAAAAATCAATGGTCGGATAGAACGCTGGGACAATTGGTGGAAGCAAACCTATACAGACAAGATCTCACACAGAAGCATACACATACACATTCACAAAAAGAGGAAAAGGGGAAAAAATCATAGATCTTGCTCTAGAAGTCCGCCTCCTCAATTTGGGATGATTCGCTGTCTATTCATGTATTCCACAGAGGCAGGGTACATCAAATTGATTGTGTAGCTTTAATCCGCTGTTTCTGAGGCTGCTGGGAGAGATTTCCCTTTTTCTTCTTTGTTCTCACAGCTCACAGGGGCTCAGCTTTCGACTTGGCCCTGCCTCTGCGTGTAGGTCGCTGGAGGGCGTCTGCTTTTTGCTCAGACAGGACGGCGTTAAAGGAGCCGCTGACTCGGGGGCTCTGGCGCTCTCAGGCCGGGGGCAGGGAGGGGCACGGAGTGCGGGGCGGGCCTGCGGCGGCAGAAGTCAGCGTGACGTTGCAGCAGCCTGAGGCCCGACGTGTGTTCTCCCTGAGAAGTTGTCCCTG
>NW_006779691.1:37523-61161 GCF_000442215.2 Lipotes vexillifer
CGGCGGGTGAGCACACAAGCCTCTCGGGCTGGTGAGCGCCGGTCGGCACCGATCCTCTGTGAGGGAATCTCTCCGCTTTGCCCTCCGCACCCCTGTTGCTGTGCTCTCCTCCGCGGCTCCGAAGCTCCCCGCTCCGCCTCACGCAGTCTCTGCCCGCGAAGGGGCTTCCTAGTGTGTGGAGACCTTTCCTCCTTCACAGCTCCCTCCCACTGGTGCAGGTGCCGTCCCTATTCTATTGTCTCTGTTTTTAATTAATTTTTTCTTTTGCCCTACCCAGATACGTGGGGAGTTTCTTGCCTTTTGGGAGGTCTGAGGTCTTCTGCCAGCATTCAGTAGGTGTTCTGTAGGAGTTGTTCCACATGTAGATGTATTTCTGGTGTATTTGTGGGGAGGAAGGTGATCTCCGCGTCTTACTCCTCCGCCATCTTTCCACCGCCCCCAACACTACTCTTTTCTATGCTGTCCCCTTGGACACTGAAGCTTCTCGCGATGGGCCATGGCTGGTGAAGGGCCCTGTCTGGTTTAGGAATAATGTTGCAACTCTCGCTTTATGTTACTGTAGAATGTGGGAACACATGTTTAATGGAATTAGGATGTCCCATTTCACCTGACGTGAACACTTCCCTAGACTGCTGTCGTGTGCTTAAAATTCCTTTATCAGTAAATAAATCTCTTGTATTCCATAAATAAATATCAGGTTTCTATTGTATGAAACCAAAAATAGATATAAGATAATTATAAGACTCATAGCATCACATATAAGTGATTGAGCATGGGGTTGGTAGGGGAGAAAGGTTCAGAGAACTAAAGGTCTATAATCTAGATGAAATATGAATTTAGGGCTCATCTGATATATTTGCTTTATTCTACTGTTTCCAAACATATTTTTGGTCTTTGACGACAGTAATTAAAAAAAATTTTTTTTCACTGTTTATCCTCTATCTTCTCTTTCAACACTCCACAAGGCTCAACCTGCCATATTACCTCATTGCCCAATATCTACCCCTTAACAGTCCAATTTAATACTTTGACATGTTGCCTATGCATTTAGTAATAGTCCTTTCATATCTTTCATAATCTTCTTGCAGTCAGAAGGAAGAACTGGCCTAGTAACTTGTTTTGGTTAAATAATCAGGAAGCTTTTCAGGATTATTGGTTAAATAATCAGGAAGCTTTTGTTTTATAATGAGAAACGAGGAAGAAGAGGAGAATGAGGAGGAGAGGAAGAGAAAGAGGAGACATTAGAAACCTTTGAAAGAGTCTCCAGCTAGGCATGTGCCAGAAGGCCAGGACTTAACCTTTCCCTGCAGCTCAGCCACAACTTCACTCACTACTATATATTTTTTAAATATTATGATAAATTGTTATAAAAATGAAGTTACATCATATAATACATAATGGGGAAAACATAAAGATGTTAAAAAATGAGCACGTCTGTTAAACTGCCAAAAATAATCACTGTTTATATTTTGCTGTATTTAGTGTTAGGAGTTTTCAATTTTCATAAACCCACACAAATGCATACATGTCTGTCAGGTTACTGGTTTGAGATCTTTCATCTATTGTAATATGTATACCTCCAACCGTAAGTTGCTCTCTTTGCACTGCATTACATTTATCCCTAAGGTTCTTGTATGTTTTCTTTTCATTTTCATTCATCCCAAAGTCTTTTCTATTTACTTGTTTTTTCTTCTTCGAGCCATTGGTTATTTAGTAATGATTTGCAAAACTCCCAGATGTCATTGAAACAGAGAGTAGAATGGTGGTCAGCAGGGGTTGAGGGTTGGGGCAAAACTGGATATTTTGGGCAAATGGTATGAGCCTACAGTCATACAATGAATAAGCTCTGGGAGTCTATGGTACAGCATGGTGAGTCCAGTTAATAGCACTCAGTTTTGTACTTGATACTTGCAGAGAAAGTAGATTTTAAGCATTATCAACAAACACACACACATGCAACACACACACACAAACACAAGCAAAGAGGCATAAACACATTTAAATGGTTACTGATTAAGTAATTAATGTATTAAGTGACCGATGGTCATAATCACTGCACAAAGTACACATCTGTGAAATCATCACATTATACACCACAAATAGGTACAATTTAGTTTGCCAATTATACCTCAATAAACCCGGAGGGAAAAGATGAAAGAATAACCATCATACAAAAGAGTAACATTTGAGAATCTCTGTGTTCCTTCACCTCCTAGCCTCTCTTAGACTCTGATACTATTCTCTGAGACAGCTTCCCTTATTCTTTATTCTCTGGGGCTTTGTGTCCACCTCACAGTGGATATTCCATTTTAGTCACTTGTACTGACCACTTATGCAGTGGGTAGGGTGGAAAGTGGGGAAAATAGGGCTGAAAAGCTGTTACTATTCTTGAAAACTCATTCTTTTTGTTATGGCACATAGTTTGTTTAGTTGTCAATTCCCTCAAAAACTTATTAGGCACCTGAAATAATTCAGTCCTCTAATCATTTCTATGTCCTATGGATCTCACTAAGGTCCTTTTCTAGTAGTAATTTTGTGGCCTGATTAAATTGCTGCCTTTCCACCTGAACATAATACAACTACCATGATGTTCCCTGACACACAGGTGGAAAGGTTACAACTTTTGTCTCTTTTCTCTGTTGTAACAGTCAGCTGAAATTAGACTTCAAGTTAAAAATTGGACTTCTAATCTCATCTCTTTCTCTTTAGGGCTTACAAATTGTGAGTTTTCTAATTCAACAAGGTTTTGTATTTCTGGGCTGTATTTTTGTTGTTTTCATTTTTTTTCATTTCTAGTGTGCCAACCAGAAAGGTTTTTCCTGAACATATGTCTACTGAAATACCCTGGTCAAATCAACAAATGACCAATATTCGGTCTGCCTCTAAAGATACCATGGACAACAATTACTGCAAACATTTTGCCATTGAATAATATGTGTCAGCACATTTATGGCTTCCAATATCAGATTCCTTGCCAAACACCCCCAGACTCTTAAGCCAATGCCACAATTTTAAGTTTTGTTACAGGAGCATCCCACCACAAAGAACTAATTTCTGTGTCAGGTCAAATAACAGTAGCTACAGTAGAGACAACTCTCAAATATCAGTGTTGATTTCTCTCATTTCAATGTCTGATGAGGGTTGATCAGTAATCTAGGTATGTTTTTGCTTCTGCAGTTGTAGCTTCTTGGACTACTTTAATTCTAGGACCAAAAGAAGAGATATGCCTAAAGAAAACATCCCTTTTCATGGCTTGCTGCACTAGCAAGCTATGCACTTAGATAACAAGCTACATAGCAACAGTAATTTTGTAAATCTAGATCAACATTGGAAACCCCAGTGTACCTCAAAGTTGGGTCAAAATAATCAAGAAAGTAATTTCAGAGGTGACAAAATGTAATAAGACCCTGAGGTTTTTGAGTTTTGGAGTAAGAAGAGCACGTTGTACACATGGAGAGCAGGCAGCATTTTGCCTGGTAAGAACCCTTTAAAATTCCCTTCCTTTTGTATTACCCATGTTTTCAGAAGTAATATTATTTTATGCAGAATATCCCAATAAATTCCCAAAGTGTTTTATATGTGATGTCACATTAAAAATACTGTTAAATTGGTGAAGAAAAAGAACACAGAATATGAACAGGTAATAGAGTTTAAGAATCTCCTTGTTTTCTGTACTAGGTATGTCTAGCCACTTTCCTGCTGGAGCAAACATGATGGTGGTGGTGATGGTGGTGATGGTAATGATGGCAGAGACAATGATCATCAGCCACCTCACAAAGTGCCAATTATGTGCCCGGCATTGTGGGAACTGAATTACACACATTCATGTAATTTTTATGCCTAAGCAATTCGGCACTGTAAATGTGATTTCCCCACATTTCAGCAAGGAATTGAAATCCTGAGGAGTTAAATAATGTGTTCCTCAAATCAATCAAGGAATTATTAAGAAAATAACCTGGATTTGAAATTATATAGAAATAATCATCGATATGACTCAAAATTAAGGTAACACTGATTGTGAGAATCTAAAACTTGGGATCAAAGGAAAGAAGCCAACCAGAATTATGATATGATACTGCTAAAAGCAGGTTTTAAAAGAAAGAAAAAATTTTTCCCATCACACGAAAGAATTGTATTTTATTCAGGAAGTGGAAGGTAAGTAGCAATTGCTCAGGTGGTAGCAACTCCTGCCCAGGTGACAGAGAGACACAGAAGACAGCGAGAGAATCCTCAGAGGCTGTCAGGAGGAGAGCTGCTGCTCTTCCTTCTGAGGCTTTGTGATGCTTTCTCGGGCACCTCCCAGAGGGAATCAGTATAGCAGCCTCAGATAGGAAACTTCCGGCTGTCAGGAATCACCACACGCATACTGCAGGCTGAAGCATGGAGAACCTTCTTCAGTATCCATAATAGGCTTTGAAGCGAAGATGAAGATGGAGCTCTGGAACTAGTTGAGCCAATTGTCCTTATCCTTTCCTGATTCAGATAAAAGCTCAAGCTCTTACATGCTCTTGGGTGGACACTTCTTCTAGCAATGATGGGGAGGTGGCACAGGAAGGCATTTCTGCTGGCCCTGCTGAAGTAAGCATGGCTCAGGGCACTTTATAAGTGGGCAAGGTTCTGAACACTTGGGAGGTAGGCAAGTCTCATGGCATTTAGATGGGCAAGGCTCAGGGCACTTATGTGGGCACACTGGTAGTGGATGTCAGGGCTGCTTGCACTGCTGCTGTTGAGAAGACATCTTTCTGGAGTCTTAATATCTGAAAGAAAGTATATGACAGTGTTCACAAGAAGGAATTCCTACAGAGAGAAGAGCAAAATCTTGTGTGATACCAACCCACAGTATCTCTCCATTCTGTGCTTTAAACTTTTTAATACCTTTTAATGAATTTCTGACTTCTCTATTGCTCTTTTGTAAATTGTTTCATCAGCCCAGAGAAAACCTTCTTTTCTCATATAACTTTTCCAATGAAAATATCTTTTTTTGAAAGAAACAAGTGATGTGTTTTGTTTTTGCTTTTTTTTTCTTATGAAAACAACATTTTGAAAAAGGCTGTCCCAAGTTCTAAAATCCTAGGCAAGCTCACAAGTAATTCCTATCATCATTTTTTCTCATGAGGTCCCAACAGGATGACTTATGTACAGAGCATAGGGCAATCAGGAAGAATGTAAGGGCCTCACACCTTCTAGGATAAATGCCTGTGACATCACAGTATAGGGACATCAAAAAAGTATAGAAAAAAGAATAATACTTTTTTCTTTATCTCTTCATGTCAAAATTTCCTGTTAATTTATTTTTCAGTAGAGGAATTCAAGCTAAGTATCATAAGTCTAATAAATCAGTATACCAGTTTGCTCAAATGCCATGTTCCCATACATTAAGTAGCATTAAACCCATGGTCATGACTTTGGACCCATAAAATTTGCTGTCACCAGCATAAATTCAACAATTGGGGGCACAAAGAATAAAGCTGAACTGAAGAATCAGAGTCACCAAGTTCTCCAAAGTCAATTGGGACTCAAGTATCAGGATGATGGCAGTCATGCAGCAGAAGACCTTTTTACTGGGGCTTGCTGCCCCACTCAGGGGGAAGTGAAGCTGCCAAAACTGTCATGGCCCAATCATTTCCCAAGCAAAATTCAAATCCATCCATAACTGGCTTGGCAGGGACTCCGAAAACAAGAAATGTCCTGTTCCAGGTTCTCCTCACTGGATTATGTTCTCATGACTCACAGAGTCCTTGCCTTAACTGTCAGTTTCGGTGGTTTATGGCAGTGGGAGGATTTGTGGGGTTCTCTTACTTATAGTCAAGTAAGAGATTGATTGTGAAGATGACACTTTTCTCTCTTTCACCTTCCTTGACTTCTAAAACAGCCTGCCTAGTTGCACTTGAACTGTTGGCCATTTTGTTTTACATACTGGTTTGAAAAAATCGTGACTACCTGGTGACACCTTTCTCTCTACCTCAAGTCCTTCTCATAATGCATTTCCCCTTGATCCACGGCTTTCTAATGTAAGTCTCCTTTCTTCTTCTAAAATGGATCGAGGGCATGTTGCAGCTCAGCTTAGCTGCCTTCCCATCATGTAACTTAGATACGTTCAGGAAAGTGGTTGTCTCTAAGGTCCTTATATCATTTATTTGCTCCTTCAAATGAAGGACATCAAGCAGATTCCTATTACTCTCATAAACCTGTTTCTCTTCCAGCCACAGACATTAACTAGTAGCGTAGCATCACCTACCATAATTCGATGTTCTGGCAGCTCAGACCCTAGACCTACAACAGAAAGCAAGCTTTTTCTCATAACTCCCTAACATGACATATCACCTGCTCTTACATAATTTCTCCCGACTGACCTCTTTCTACTTCTTCACCTTTGAAGAAAGCTCAGAGGATTATTCAAATTTTCTGCCTTCCTGCTCCTGTGAAATTATTGGAAAACTCATTTAATAAGCAATGCCATTCAAACAACTATTTTTATAGGAGAGTTGGAATCACTTTATTAACAATTCAGTCACTGAAGTTAAGTGCCATTCATACACAACCTCTTAATCATTAATCATAATTTTATTACCATTTTAACACATTTTTTAGATTTTCCATATTGGTCACATGGAACATAAGTCAAGTAAACCTCTTTCCTTCTCTGCTTTCTTCATACAATTTGTCAGTGTGCTGGAAGGAAGGTTTGATGGTTAATTTATGGCTCAACTTGACTGGAACTGGATACCCAGATATCTGGTCAAACGTTATTCTGGATGAATTTCTAAGGATCTTTTCAGATCTGATTAATATTTAAATCAGTGGTGTGAGTAAAGGAAGTTGCCCTCGATAAGGTTGGTTGTCCACATCCAACCCACTGTAGGCCTGAATGGAACAAAAATCTGACCGTCCCCTGGTTAAGAGATAACTCCCCTGCCTGATTGTCTTCCAGCAGGGTTTTGGCTTTGCAGATTTTGTATTTGCCAGCCTTTGTAATCTCTCTCTCTTTCTCTGTCTAATATATATATATATATATATATATATATATATACTTATATATGTATTGTAATATATAATTTGAATATTTCATCTACTGTTTCATGTACATGATTGCCTATGTCTAATTAAATTAAAAATTCAGTTAGTATAAAGTGAAGGTAAAAATATTAATCTTAAATGATACATGTGATGTGTAATTATGACAAATATAATAAGCCTTTAGGGAAGAACTAAAGTTCTGGAAACAATGCCCTAGTATGTTCTCTCACCCTGTCAAAAGATTTCATTTCTGCATTTTCAGAGATTTAGCTCTCAAGAGCTCTTCATAGTTCCTCTGTTCTTTCCTTTTCAGTATTTATCCTTGGGTGCTGAAGCTTTTTGTGATGGACCATGGCTGGTGAGAGGTTATGCCTTGTTTAGGAATAAAGTTACAACTCTCATTTTATGTTACTGTAGGATGTGGGAACACACTTTTAATGGAATCAGGATGTCCATCTCACCTGACCCCAATACTTCTCTAGACTGTTGTCATGTGCTTAAAATTCTTTTATCAGGAAATAGATCTCTTTAATTCCATAAGTAAATATCAGGTTTAAATTGTATGAAACCAAAAATAAATATAAGATACCATTTAAGACTCACATCATCACATACAAGTGATCGAGGGTAAGTTTGGGAGGGGGAGAGAATCAGAGCACTAAATGTCTGAAATCTAGGTGAAATATGAACTTAGGGCTGATATGGTAAGTTTTCTTCTACATTATCCCAACATGTTTTAGGTCTTTAAAAGACAGTAATTAAAAATTTTTCTTTCAATGTTTATTCTCTGTCTTCTCCTTCAAACCTCCAGAACCCTCAACCTGCCATATAACCTTCAGTCCCAATGTATGCCTCTTAACTGTTCAATTTGGTACACTGACATGCTGTCAATGCATTTAGTAATAGTCCTTTCATATCTTTTTTAATTCTTCCTGCAGTCTGGAAGAAGAATTGGCCTAGAAACTTGTCTTGACCAAATAATCAGGAAGCTTTTCAGGAATGTGATTTTATAATGGGAAAGGAGGAAGAAAAGAAGAATGAAGAGGAGAGGAAGAGAAAAAGGAGACACTTGAAACTGTGAAAGAGTCACCAGCTAGGCATTTGCCAGAAGACCAGGACATAACCTTTCCCTGCAGCTCAGCCACATCTTCACTGACTACTATACATTTTTTAAAATATTATAATAAATAGTTATAAAAATGAAATTATACCACATATAATAGGGAACATAAAGCTCTTCAAAAATGAACATCAATATTAAGCTGACAGAAATAACCATTGTTTATATTTTGCTGTATTTAGTGTTATGATTTTTAAAAATTTTTAATAAATCCACATGCATGCATGAATGTGTATGTAACAGGTTACTTATTTGAGATCTTTCATCTTTTGTAATATAGATGTTTCCAGACATAAATTTCTCTCTATGCACTGCATTACATGTATTACAAAAGTTCTTGTATGTTGTTTTCGTTTTCATTCCTCCCAAAGTATTTTCTAATTTTACTTGTTATTTCTTGTTTGAGCCATTGGTTATTTAGGAAAGTATTGCTGAACTCACAGGAACAAAGAATAGAATGGTGGTCAGCAGGGGCTGAGGGGTGGGGCAAAAGTGGAGATATTGGTCAAAGGGTACAAGCCTTCAGTCATAAGATGAATAAGCTCTAGGAGACAATGTACACCATGGTGACTATAGGTAATAACACTGTTTTGTTTGCTTGAAACTTGCTAAGAGATTAGACCTTAAGCAGTCTCACCACATGCACACACACACACACACACACACACACAAACACACAATTAAAGGGTTACTATTGAGGTCATTAATGTGCTAAGTAACCCAATGGTGGTAATCATTGCACAAAATATACATATATCAAGTCATCACATTACCCACTGTAAATACATACAATTTGTCAATTATACCTCAATAAAGCTGTAGGGAACCACCATAAATATATACAACTTAGTTTGTCAATTAGACCTCAGTAAAGGTGGAGGGAAAAAGAATAAAGAATAACCATCATACAAAAGAGTAACAATGTTTGAGAATCTCTGTGTTTCTTCTCCTCCTTGCCCCTCTTAGGCTATGATACTATTCTCTGACAGAGCTTCCCTCATCCACTATTCCCTGTGGGCCTTGTATCCATCTCACAGCTGTTATTCCCTTTTAGTCACCGGTACTGACCACATATTAAGGGGGTAGTATGGAAAGTGGGGAAATGAGGGCTGGAAAGTAGTTTCTATTATTGAAAAATCAAAGTCTTTTTAGTATTGACACACAGTTTATTTTGTCATCAATTCTCTCAAAAACTTATTAGGCACCTGATATATTTCATTCCTCCAATCATTTGTATGTTCTAGGATCCACACTTAGGTCCTTTCCTAGAAGTGATTTTCTGGCCTGATTTATCTTGTTGCCTTTATCCCTGAACATAAGAGAGCTCACTGGCAAACAGGTGGAAAGACTACAACTTTTGTCTCTTTTCTCTGTTGCTACATACAATTGAAAGTGGACATAAAGTTCAAAACCACTTCTAATCTCATTTCTTCCTCTTTGGGGCTTACAAGTGGTGAGTTTTCTAGTTTAACAAGGTTTTGAATTTCTGGACTACATTTTTTTTCTTTCATTTCTGGCCTGAAAATCAGGCAGTAATTTCCTGAACATATGTTTATAGCCTGGTGAACACAACAAATAACCAATATTTGGTCTGCCTCCCAAGTTACTATGGACAACCATTACATGAAACGTTTTGCCATTGAATAATATGTATCACAACATTTTTGGTTTCCAATATTAGTTTCCTTGCAAACTACCTCCAGACTCCTAAGACAAGGTCACAGTTTTCAGATTTGTTACAATAGCAAGCCACCTTGATGAACTAATTTCTTTGTTAGGTCAAATAACACTAGTTACAGTAGAGACAGCTCCCAAATATCTGTGTTTATTTCTCACTCATGTTATAGTCTGATGAAAGTTGAGCAGTAATCTGGGGATGTTTTTCCATTTGCAGTTCTATCATCTTATATTCCTTTATTTCTAGCATTGTGAGTAAATAATGTAGTTAGAGAAACATCCTCTAAATCCTGTGTATGTTTATGTATAGTATGATTTAATATGAAGACTTTGTTGTTTTTAAAAATAATGCTATTTTAGTGTGTGTGTGTGTGTGTGTGTGTGTGTGTGTGTGTGTGTGTGGTTTGAATTAACTATTCTGTTTGTGGACACTTAGGACCACAAGAAGAGGTATGCTTAATGATAAAAGAAATTACCTCAAGATGATGCAGTAGAATGATGTGCACTCACCCCTTCTTATGAGAACACTGGAATGACAACTAACTGCTGAACAACCATTGACAAAAAAATGCTGGAGCCTACCAAAAAAGATACCCTACATTCAAAGACAAAAAGAAACCCAACAAGGTGGTAGGAGAGGTGCAATCACAATAAAATCAAATTCCATACCTGCCATGTGGGTGACCCACAAACTGGAAAACAATTATACCACAGAAGTTCTCCCACTGGAATGAAAGTTCTGAGCCCCATGTTAGGTTTCCCAGCCTGGGAGTCCAGCAATGGGAGAAGGAGTCCCCAGTGAATCTGGCTTTGAAGACCAGGGATATTTGATTGCAGGACTCCCATAGGACTGGGGTAAAACAGAGTCTCCACTCTTGGAGGACATGCACAGAGACCTGTGTGCATCAGACTCAAGGATAAAAATCAGTGAACCAATAAGAGACTGGGCCAGACCTACTTGCTAGTATTGGAGCATCTCCTGCAGATGCGGGTGGTGGCTGTGGCTCACTGTAGGGACAAAGACACTGGTGGCAGCAGTTCTGGGAAGTCCTCCTTGGTGTGAGCCCTCCTGGAGGCCACCATTAGCCCCACCAAACAGCCTGTAGACTCTAGTGCTGGGTCCCTTCAAGCCAAAGAAGCAATGGGGGGGGGGGAACAGCCCCATTCATCAGCAGACAAGTGGATTAAAGTCTTACTGAGCAGAGCCCTGCCCACAAGAGGGACAAGATTCAGCTCTACCCACCACCAGTCCCTCCCATCAGGAAGCTTGTACAAGCCTCTTAAATAGACTCATCCGCCAGAGGGCAGACAGCAGAAGAAAGAAGAACTACAGTACTGCAGCCTACAGGATGGAAACCACATCACAAATAAAGAAACAAGATAAAATCCCAGAAAAACAATGAAGTTCAGTGCAGATAGGCAACCTTCTGGAAAAAGAAATTGGAATAATGATAGTGAAGATGATCCAGGATGTCAGAAAAAGAATGGAGGAAAAGATCGAGAAGACGCAAGAAATATTTAACAAAGACCTAGAAGAACTAAAAAACAAACAAACAGAGATGAATAATACAATAACTGAGATGAAAAATACACTAGAAAGAATCACAGCAGAATAACTGAGGCAGAAGAAGGGATAAATGACCTGGAAGTCAGAATGATGGGAAATCTCTGCTGTGGAACAAAATAAAGAAAAAAGAATGAAAAGAAATTAGGAAAGTTGCAGAGACCTCTGAGACAACATTAAATGCACCAACATTCGTATTATAGGGGTCCAGGAAGGAGAAGAGAGAGAGAAAGGACCTGAGAAAATATTTGAAGAGATAATAGATGAAAACTTTCCTAACATGGGAAAGGAAACCGTCACCCAAGTCCAGGAAGTGAAGAGAGTCCTAGGCAGGATAAACCCAAGGAGGAACATGCCAAGACACATAATAATCAAATTAACAAAAATTAAAGACAAAGAAAAAATATTAAAAGCAACAGGGAAAAGTGACAACATACAAGGGAACTCCCATAAAGTTATCAGCTGACTGCTCACCAGAAACTCTGCAGGCCAGAAGGGAGAGTCATGGTATATTTAACATGATGAAAGGGAAGAACCTACAAACAAGAATACTCTACCCAGCAAGGCTCTCATTCAGATTTGACAGAGAAATCAAAAGCTTTACAGACAAGCAAAAGCTAAGAGAATTCAGCACCACCAGACAAGCTTTACAACAAATGCTAAAGGAACTTCTCTAGGTGGGAAAAAGAACAGCAAATTAAAACAACCTTGTCTATATATACACTGCTATATCAAAACCTCATGAGAACAGCAAACCCCAAAACTATAATAGATATACACATAAAAGATAAAGCAACCCCAAAACAACACTAAATATGATCATCAGGGAGGAGTTGAGGAAGATGGCAGAAGAGTAAGACGTGGAGATCACTTTCTTCCCCACAGATACATCAGAAATACATCTACACATGGAACTGCTCCTATAGAACATCCACTGAATGCTGGCAGACCAGTCAAAAAGGCAAGACCTCCAAAAAGGCAAGAAACTCCCCCACGTACCTGGGTAGGGCAAAAGAGAAAAGAAAAAACAGAGACAAAAAATAGGGATGGGACCTGCACCAGTGGGAGGGAGCTGTGAACGAGGAAAGGTTTCCACACACTGGGAAGGCCCTTCGTGGGCGGAGACTGCGGGTGGCGGAGGGGGGAATCTTCAGAGTCACGGAGGAGAGCGCAGCAACAGAGGTGTGGAGGGCAAAGCGGAGAGATTCCCTCAGAGAGGATCGGTGCCGACCAGCACTCACCAGCCAGAGAGGCTTGTCTGCTCACCTGCCGGGGTGGGCGGTGGCTGGGAGCTGAGGCACGGGCTTCGGTCAGATCACAGGGAAAGGACTGGGGTTGGCGGAGTGAACAGAGCCTGAAGGGGTTAGTGCACCACAGCTAGCCAGGAGGGAGTCCGGGGACAAAGTCTGGACCTGCCGAAGAGGCAAGAGACTTTTTCTTCCCTCTTTGTTTCCTGGTGCGCAAGGAGAGGGGATTAAGAGCACTACTTAAAGGAGCTCCAGAGACAGGTGTGAGCCGGGGCTTACAGCGTGGACCCTAGATACGGGCATGAGACGCTAAAGCTGCTGCTGCCACCACCAAGAAGCCTGTGTGTGAGCACAGGTCACTATCCACACCTCCCCTCCCAGGAGCCTGTGCAGCGTGCCACTGCCAGGGTCCTGTGATCCAGGGCCAACTTCCCCAGGAGAACACATGGCGTGTCTCAGGCTGATGCAACGTCACACCAGCCTCTGCCGCCGCAGGCTCGCCCTGCATCCGTATCCCTCCCACCCACCGGCCTGAGTGAGCCACAGCACGCAAATCAGCTGCTCCTTTAATCCCGTCCTGTCTGAACGAAGAACAGATGCCCTCAGGCGACCTACACGCAGAGGCGGGGTCACATCCAAGTTGAAACCCGGGAGCTGTGCGAACAAAGAAGAGAACGGGAAATTTCTCACAGCAGCCTCAGGAACAGCAGATTAAATCTCCACAATGAACTTGATGTACCCTGCAACTGTGGAATATCTGAATAGACAATGAATCATCCCAAATTGAGGAGGTGGACTTTGAGAGCAAGACATATTATTTTTTCCCATTTTCCTCTTATTGTGAGTGCATATATGTATGCTTCTGTGTGAGATTTTGTCTGTAAAGCTTTGCTTTCACCATTTGTCTGAGGGTTCTGTCCTTATGTTTTTTTTTACTTAAAAAATTATTTCTTAATAATTATTTTTTATTTTAATAACTTTATTTTATCGTTATTTTATTTTATTTTATCCTCTTTCGTTCTTTCTATTTTATCCTCTTTCGTTCTTTCTACATAGAGAATCCTAAAGATGTTACCAGAAAACTACTAGAGCTAATCAATGAATTTGGTAAAGTAGCAGGATACAAAATTAATGCACAGAAATCTCTGGCATTCCTATATACTAGTGATGAAAAATCTGAAAGTGAAATCAAGAAAACACTCCCATTTACCATTGCAACAAAAAGAATAAAATATCTAGGAATAAACCTACCTAAGGAGACAAAAGGCCTATATGCAGAAAATTATAAGACACTGATGAAAGAAATTAAAGATGATACAAATAGATGGAGAGGTATACCATGTTCTTGGATTGGAAGAATCAACATTGTGAAAATGACTCTACTACCCAAAGCAATCTACAAATTCAATGAAATCCCTATCAAACTACCACTGGCATTTTTCACAGAACTAGAACAAAAATTTTCACAATTTGTATGGAAACACAAAAGACCCCGAATAGCCAAAGCAATCTTGAGAACGAAAAATGGACCTGGAGGAATCAGGTTCCCTGACTTCAGACTATACTACAAAGCTACAGTAATCAAGACAGTATGGTACTGGCACAAAAACAGAAATATAGATCAATGGAATAGGAAAGCCCAGAGATAAACCCACGCACATATGGTCACCTTATCTTTGATAAAGCTGGCAAGAATATACAGCGGAGAAAAGGCAGCCTCTTCAATAAGTGGTGCTGGGAAAACTGGACAGGTACATGTAAAAGTATGAAATTAGAACACTCCCTAACACCGTACACAAAAATAAACTCAAAATGGATTAAAGACCTAAATGTAAGGCCAGAAATTATCAAACTCTTAGAGGAAAACATAGGCAGAACATTCTATGACATAAATCACAACAAAATCCTTTTTGACCCACCTCCTAGAGAAATGGAAATAAAACCAAAAAAAAACAAATGGGACCTAATGAAACTTAAAAGCTTTTGCATAGCAATGGAAACCATAAACAAGACCAAAAGACAACCTTCAGAATGGGAGAAAATATTTGCAAATGAAGCTACTGACAAAGGATTAATCTCCAAGATTTACAAGCAGCTCATGCAGCTCAATAAGAAAAAAACAAACAACCCAATCCAAAAATGGGCGAAGTCCTAAATAGACATTTCTCCAAAGAAGATATACAGATTGCCAACAAACACGTGAAAGGATGCTCAACATCACTAATCATTAGAGAAATGTAAATAAAAACTACAGTGAGATATCATCTCACAGTGGTCAGAATGGCCATAATCAAAAAAATCTAGAAACAATAAATGCTGGAGAGGGTGTGGAGAAAAGGCAAACCTCTTGCACTGTTTGTGGGAATGTAAATTGATGCAGCCACTATGGAGAACAGTATGGAGGTTCCTTAAAAAACTATAAATAGAACTACCATATGACACAGCAATCCCACTACTGGGCATGTACCCTGAGAAAACCATAATTCGAAAAGTGTCATGTACCACAATATTCATTGCAGCTCTATTTACAATAACCAGGACATGGAAGCAGCCTAAGTGTCCGTCATCAGATGAATGGATAAAGAAGATGTGGCACATATATTCAATGGAATATTATTCAACCATAAAAAGAAAGAAATTGAGATATTTGTAATGAGGTGGATGGACCTAGAGACTGTCATACAGAGTGAAGTAAGTCAGAAAGAGAAAAACAAATACTGTATGCTAACACATATATATGGAATCTAAGAAAAAAAATGGTCATGAAGAACCTAGGGGTAAGACAGGAATAAAGACACACACCTACTAGAGAATGGAATTAAGGATATGGGGAGGGGGAAGGGTAAGCTGTGACAAAGTGAGAGAGTGGCATGGACATATATACACTACCAAATGTAAAATAGATAGCTAGTGGGAAGCAGCCGCATAGCACAGGGAGATCAGCTGGGTGGTTTGTGACCACCTAGAGGGGTGGGATAGGGAGGGTGGGAGGGAGGGAGACACTAGAGGGAAGAGATATGGGAACATATGTATATATATAACTGATTCACTTTGTTATAAAGCAGAAACTAACACACCATTGTAAAGCAATTATACTCCAATAAAGATGTTTGAGAAAAAAAAAAGAATCTTTTCCGACCATAATGCTATGAGATTAGAAGTAAACTACAAGAAAAGAATTGTAAAAAACAGTAGCACGTGGAGGCTAAACCATATGTACTAAACAGCCAATGGATCACTGAAAAAATCAAGAAGAAATCAAAAAATACCTGGAGACAAAAGAATATGAAAGCACAATGATCCAAACCTACGAGATGCAGCAGAAGCAGTTCCAAGTACAAAGTTTTTAGTAATACAATCCTAACTCAGGAAACAAGAAAAAATCTCAAAAATACAACCTAACCTTACACCTAAAGCCACTAGAGAAAGAAGAAGAAACATAACCTAAAGTTAGTAGAAGGAAAGAAGTCATAAATATCAGAGCAGAAATGAATGAAATAGAGACAAAGAAAACAATAGCAAAGATAAATGAAACTAAAAGCTTGTTCTTTGAAAAGATAAACAAAACTGTTAAACCTTTATCCAGCTTCATCAAGAAAAAATGGGAGAGGACTCAAATGAATAAAATTAGAAGTGAAAAAGGAGAAGATACAAATGACACCACAGAAATACAAAGGATCATAAGACACTACTACAAGCAGCTGTATGACAAAAAAATGAGCAACCTGGAAGAAATGGACAAATTCTTAGAAAAGTACAATCTTCCAAGATGAAACCAGGAAGAAATAGAAAATGTGAACAGAAAAATCATAAGTACTGTAATTGAATCTGTGATTTAGAAAAGACTCCCAACAAACAAGAGTCCAGGACCTGATGGCTTCACAGGCAAATTCTATCAAACATTTAGAGAAGAGCTAACTCTCATCCTTCTGAAACTGTTCAAAAATATTGTAGAGGAAGGAAAACTCCCAAACTCATTCTGAGACTATCATCACCCTGATACCAAAACCAGAAAAAGGTACCACAAAAAAAGAAAATTACAGGCCAATATCACTGATGAACATAGATGCAAAAATCCTCAACAAAGTAATAACAATCTGAATCCAGCAATACATTAAAAGGATAATACTCCATGATCAAGTGGGATTTATCCCAGTGTTGCAAGTATTTTTTAACATCCACAAATCAATCAGTATGATACACCACATCAACAAATTGAAGAATAAAAACCATAGGATAATCTCAATAGATGCAGAAAAAGCTTTTGAAAAAATTCAGCACTCAGTTATGATAAAAACTCCAGAAAGTGGGCATAGAGAGAACATACTTGAACATAATGAAGGTCATATACGATAAACCTACAGCTAACATCATACTCAACGGTGAAAAGCTGAAAACATTTCCTTTAAGATCAGGAACAAGACAAGGATGTCCACTCTCTCCACTTTCATTCAACATAGTTTTGGAAGTCCTAGCTTTGGCAATCAGAGAAGAAAAAGAAATAAAAGGAATCCAAATTGGAAAAGAAGAAGTTAAACTGTCACTGTTTGCAGATGACATGTTACTATACATAGTATCGTACTGGCATAAAGACAGACTTACAGACCAATGGAATAGAATAGAGAGCCCAGAAATAAATTCACATGTATACCGTCAACCAATCTTTGACAAAGGTGATAAGAATACATAATGCGGAAAGAACAGTCTCTTCAGCAAATGGTATTTGGAAAACTGACCATTCACATGCAAAAAAAAAAAAAAAGAATTGGACCATTACCTTCCACCATTTACAAGAATCAACTCAAAATCAATTAAAGACTTAAATGTAAGACCTCAAACTATAAAACTCCTACAAAGAAAACATAGGGGAAAACATTTGTGACACTGTTATTGACAATGATTTCATGGATATGAAACAAAAAGCACAGGCAACAAAAGCAAAAGTAGTCACTCGAAACCATACCAAACTAAAAAGCATCTGCACAGTAAATGATCAACAGAGTGAAAAGACAACCTACAGAATAGAAACCATATGTCTGATAAGGGGTTAATTTCCAAAATATATAAGGAATTCCTACAACTCAACAGCAAAACAAAAACAAAAACAAAAATAACCCAATTAAAAAATAAGCAAAGAACTTGAACAGACATTTCTGCAAAGAAGACATACAAATGGCCAACTGGTATGTAAAAGATCCTCAACATCATTAATTAACAGGCAAATGCAAATCAAAAAAATTATCAGGGAAATGTCCTTGGTGGTTGTCTACTTTGTAACATATTCTTTGTAACAAATTTGTGTTTTCTTTTGCCTAGTTTCACTCCTCCTTAATCCCTTCTTCCTCCTCCCTAGATTACATTCCTGAAGCAGAAATTAGTTGCACATAAGACTTTGTTGTAGACTCTGTTCTGGGGGATCCAGGCTGGGACATGTCATGAAACACATGCTCTATTTGGAATGAAGAAAGAGAAACACAACTGCCCAGTGATGGAAATCAGTGCCTGGGTCAGAGAAATCATGTGATGGTTCCATGTAGGAAACTTGGAATTGATCTAAGGCCCCTTTTTGGAGGCTCTGGAACTGGCTCTGGATCTAGGCCGTTCATTAGAGTAGCCACTAGTTATACATAGCTATTTAAATTTAAATGTAAGCATTTGGGACCCAGAATGTGGAAGAGCAGCATGGTGAGACAGAATCTTGCTCATGGCTGAGCAATTGGAAGTCTGGTGAAGACCTTACACTGGCATATTTATGCATGCTTCTCTGCACACAGATTCTGTTCCTGATTTATTTTTGTGGGATTTTAAACCCTCGGGTGGGCCCGAGGCTGTCTCAGTGAACCAGGCATTGGCTCTGGCACTCCAGGAGCATGCTCTTGTGTTCTAAGATCACTATCTCTGTTACCATCAGCATCCTGCTACTGTTCCTAGCTAACTAGGCCACCACCACCTAGCAGGATTCCCCTCAACGAATTACTGGCCCACAATGATGGTAACACTGCCTTCATGAGATGATATGTCTACAGGATTTCACATTTCAAAACTTAGTAAAACTTGAATAGCATGTGCTGACTTAGTGGATTATACCAATCACTTGAATGCTTCTCTTACTTCTTACTCTGTGGGGTTTATAAATCAGATATGAATGAAATAACCTCACACATTATTTACTAGTACAGCTTGGTGCCACTGCCTTGATTTTTGCTAAAATGCCAGGAATTTTAATCTTTTTTCCCTATTCATATTGAACCATCTGTACAATAATAGTACAGTAAAAAGACAAACTATCTTATTATTTTGTTATCAGTCTTGACATCACAGACTCCCTAATAAGATCTCAGGGACCCCCAGGGACCTGCAGGTCATACTTTGAGAATTGTTGGTATAACATATTATCCATAATGTGCCTAGATTTGCAAAAATAAGGCAACTCCTACTTTTGGTCCAGCCACATTGGCCCCTGAGGCAAGGCAACCATACAAAGCCTTGAGATGTGGAGGACCTAAAATCTCACAAATTACTATCTCAATAAAAGTAGCCTCCCAGGGCTGTCATATGCTGGAGAAGAGTCAGGTTGAAGGAGGGTTAAATAGCTCCTGTGGATTTGAGAAATAAGATCAAACTATTAAAAGAAAAAAGTTCAACTTACTACCCATTTGTGTGCGCTATTCTCACAGAAATTGGAAAATTGAATATTTATGTGTAAGGTGTTTTTTCTTAAGTGCAGATATCTGATATTTACATAGGGATATATCTTTAAATAGGGAAGGCTGTCTCCAAAAAGTTTTGGGTCTCGGAACCACAGAGTACCAGAGGTAAGAGACTCCTTATTCTTTGTGTAAATTACTCACTCTGTCCAATCTTCTGGCTTGCCTTCTCTGAAAAGGAGTAATCATTGCATTCTTCACCCATCACCCATTTGAAGATAACAATGCCAATTCCACTTAATAAAATCCCTTAAATACATCTCCACCCTTCAGTATATACTTTTTTTTTGAAATTCTATGTGACAAAATAGGAAATATACATAAATCACTTCTGCTACCTTTCAAAGCATGATGATTATCTCAAGAAAAAGCCTTTGTGCCACTGAATTTTGATCTGAACTAGCTGTTCTCCATGAAGCGTAAACTTAATTTTTTACTTGAAAGAATGACTGATGAGCCAACTGTGGTTAGTCAGACTTGGGTATTAGGCAGACATTTCTTCAATGATGAATTAATTGAGCCTGTCACTTAAAGGAAAACAGTTCACAGTATTTGTGGCAGTCAGACCCTAAGATGACTCCCCAACATTTCCCTTCCTGGCATTTATGCTTTATGTAATCCCCTCCCCTTGAGTGTGGACCTGTGATCTGTTACCTTCTTCTGACCAATGGATTACAGAAAAGGAGATGGGATACCACTCTTGTGATTTTGTTGTGTATATGACTCTGACTAGCAGACTGGAGCTAGACACTCCCTTTGCAGGCTTGATGAATCAAGAGCCCATGTGCCCATGTTGGAGAAATTCACTTGGCAAGGAATTTCAGACAGCCTCTAGGAACTGCAGGTGGATCCTAGGACCTGAGAAAGGATTCCATTGGACAGCCAGCAAAAAGGTGGAGCCACGAGGAAATCAATCCTGCCAACAACCTGAATGAGCTTGGAAGTTGGCCACAGCCTGGTCAACATCTTTATGGCAACCTATGAGACACTGAGCAGAGGACCCAGCTAACCATGCCTCAGACTCCTAACCCCTGGAAGCCATGAGATAACAAATATGCTTTATTTTAAGATGCTAAGTTTGTTGTCACTTGTTAAACAACAATAGAAAATTAAACAGCATTTGTTGCCAATGATAAAATGTGAACTTTTAAGCAAAATTATAATTTTGGAAGACATACCGTCTTGGTCACTTGATTAAACTATGAGCTTCACACCTTCCAACACTTTTTTTTTTTTAACACCTTTATTGGAATACAATTGCTTTACAGTGGTGTGTTAATGTCTGCTGTATAACAAAGTGAATCAGCTATATGTACACATATATCCCTATATCCCCTCCTTCTTCTGTCTCCCTCCCACCCTCCCTATCCCACCCCTCTAGGTGGTCACAAAGCACCGAGCTGATCTCCCTGTTCTATGCAGCTGCTTCCCACTAGCTATCTATTTTAAATTTGGTAGTGTATATATGTCAATACTACTCTCTCACTTTGTCCCAGCTTACCCTTCCCCCTCCCCATGTCCTCAAGTCCATTCTCTACATCTGCATCTTTATTCCTGTCCTGCCCCAAGGTTTTTCAGAACCATTTTTTTTGAATTCCATATATATGTGTTAGCATACGGTATTTGTTTTTCTCTTTCTGACTTACTTCACTCTGTATGACAGTCTCTAGGTCCATCCACCTCACTGCAAATAACTCAATATTGTTTCTTCTTCTTTTTTTTTTTTTAGCATCTTTATTGGAGTATAATTGCTTTACAATGGTGTGTTAGTTTCTGCTTTATAACAAAGTGAATCAGCTATACATATACATATATCCCCATATCTCTTCCCCCTTGCGTCTCTCTCCCTCCCACCTTCCCTATCCCACCCCTCTAGGTGGTCACAAAGCACGGAGCTGATCTCCCTGTGCTATGCGGCTGCTTCCCACTAGCTATCTATTTTACATTTGGTAGTGTATATATGTCCATGCCACTCTCTCACTTTGTCACAGCTTACCCTTCCCCCTCCGCATGTCCTCAAGTCCATTCTCTAGTAGGTCTGTGTCTTTATTCCCGTGCTACCCCTAGGTTCTTCATAACTTTTCCCTTTATTTTTTTAAATTGAAGTATAATTGACATACAATGTATTAGTTTCAGGTTACAACATAGTGATTCAACTTTAATATATACATTACAAGTTGATCATCAGTGTCTAGTAACCATCTTCAATAACCATGAAGTTATTGCAATATTATTGACAATATTTGCTCAGCTGTTCATTACATCCCTGTGACATTTATTTTATAACTGGAAGTTTGTACCTCTTAATTCCCTTCACATATTTTGCCTATCTCCTCAAACCCTTCCCTTTGGCGACCCCCAGTTTGTTCTCTGTATCTATGAAACTTTCTGGTTTTTTTTTTTTCAGATTTCACATATAAGTGAAATCATACAGTATTTGTCTTTCTCTGTGTGACTTATGTCAAGATAATACCCTCTATGTCCATCCATGTTGCCGCAAATGGCAAGATTTCATTCTTTATTATGGCGGAGTAATATTCCATTGTATATGTATACACCACATATTCTCTATCCATTCTTCTATCTGTGGAGACTTAGGTTGCATTTTCTCAATATATCTTAATGATCTGCTCTCCCTCAACTTTATGCTGACTTTTTGTCTTATATGGATTAACACGTTTCCCTTCTGAAACCTGCCTAAAATTTTCTTTCTCTTTTTTATTTACTGCATTTACTTTCATGTTCTACTGTGAGAGGTACCGTGTGTGTGTGTGTGTGTGTGTGTGTGTGTGTGTGTGTGTGTTTATTCCCGTGCTACCCCTAGGTTCTTCATAACTTTTCCCTTTATTTTTTTAAATTGAAGTATAATTGACATACAATGTATTAGTTTCAGGTTACAACATAGTGATTCAACTTTAATATATACATTACAAGTTGATCATCAGTGTCTAGTAACCATCTTCAATAACCATGAAGTTATTGCAATATTATTGACAATATTTGCTCAGCTGTTCATTACATCCCTGTGACATTTATTTTATAACTGGAAGTTTGTACCTCTTAATTCCCTTCACATATTTTGCCTATCTCCTCAAACCCTTCCCTTTGGCGACCCCCAGTTTGTTCTCTGTATCTATGAAACTTTCTGTTTTTTTTTTTTTCAGATTTCACATATAAGTGAAATCATACAGTATTTGTCTTTCTCTGTGTGACTTATGTCAAGATAATACCCTCTATGTCCATCCATGTTGCCGCAAATGGCAAGATTTCATTCTTTATTATGGCGGAGTAATATTCCATTGTATATGTATACACCACATATTCTCTATCCATTCTTCTATCTGTGGAGACTTAGGTTGCATTTTCTCAATATATCTTAATGATCTGCTCTCCCTCAACTTTATGCTGACTTTTTGTCTTATATGGATTAACACGTTTCCCTTCTGAAACCTGCCTAAAATTTTCTTTCTCTTTTTTATTTACTGCATTTACTTTCATGTTCTACTGTGAGAGGTACCGTGTGTGTGTGTGTGTGTGTGTGTGTGTGTGTGTGTGTGTGTAGAAAGAAAGGGAGAGAGAGAGAAGGTACATGTGTGCCTCTGTGTCAGCATGTATTTGTGTGAGTGCATTTTCATATGGGAGAGGGGGTGAGGATCACCTTCTCAGGCTCCTCCTAGGGCACACACTGTTGATGCTACTCTCCTTCCTGCTACAGCATTGGGGTCTTCATATTGGGGATTCAGTGAAAGAAAAAAAATAAAGACTAAGTTGATTGAATCAGTGTGTGTGTGTGTGTGTGTGTGTGTGTGTGTGTGTGTGCATGCATTTTGTAATTTGGGGAATCTGTGTGTGTGTCTCTCTGTGTGTGAGTGTATGGGTAGGTATGTGTTTGTGGATGTAGATGTGTGTGTCTCTGTCTGTGAGTGTTAGTGTCTAAGAGCTTGGTTCCATGTGCTGGGGCATCAGGAAGGGAGGATGAGTGAAGAATAGATAATCATGTTGAAACAGGAATAATAATAATAATAAAGAAATAAGAACAGAATAAAGGCGATTTGGGTGCATGGGCTCAGAGTCAGAGGTGGCATGAGACAGCCACCATCTACACTCAGATATGAAGAATATACTCAAGGGCAAGAAGACAGCCCTACTCTAGCTCAGGTTGCTCAAAGTAACAGGTTCTCATGGCCTTGCCTGCTTTCCCAGTGCCAACCCAGCAATGCCTGTGAATACAACCATCACACACACACACACACACACACACACACACACACACACACACACACACATGTTTCTAGTGCTGAGATCA
>NW_006779691.1:61213-62707 GCF_000442215.2 Lipotes vexillifer
ATTCCTGCTTCAGGTGAAAGAAACCTGAAGAAAGCTGAGTAGTCCAATGACACACATAGCCAGCTATGGAATTAAAAGTGATTTAATGGGGGCAGAGCAGGAAAGATTCACTTGATTCCCCTGACCCCAATATCCCTCTTCAGATGAGCCCTGAGCAGTCAGAAGACTAGCTCAACCAATAAGCCTTTCAGCCTTATTCAAAAGCTCAGGAGCCCTCCAGACTGAGTGTGAGGAAAACTTTTTTAGAGGGTGCAAAGAGGGAGGGGTTATGACTCAGGGTGACAGCACATTAATTGTAAATGGGTTGCAGAAGTAGAATGGGAGAGGAGATTCAGCCTCTGGTGGTTGGCTCCTCAAGGGCTTGGCTGTGGACCACATTACTTCTGCTTGGTCTTCTGCTGAGCTGGCCCTGGGATAACTGGTGAAGGACATGACTCTGGAACTTTGGGGTGGCCGGGCTCTGGAACTTTGGGGTGGCAGGGCTCTGGAAGTTTGGGATGGCTGGGCTCTGGAACTTTGGGATGGCATGGCTCCTTGGTTTCAGGGACACATGGCTCCTGGGGTGGAGGCTGGCAGGGCTGTTTCACCTGCTGCTGCTGAGGCTCGTGGGGTGGGATGCAGGGCTGCTTCTGCTGGTAGGAACTCATGCTTCAAAGTAGGCTAGACCTAGAGACAGAAAAGCTGACTCAATGATTTGATTAAACAGAGAAGAAACCAAGTTAAATACCAAAAAGATTTCATTTTAGTTCCCTTTAGATGAGAGAGCCTCCCCTCCCCCCTAGCTATACATGAGAGTTAAAATATGCTTTGAAATTTCGGGGTCGTTTCAACAGGAGGAGCTTAAAGACAATTCGTTCTGCTCCGTTTCAGTGGGATTCATTGGCTCATTCCTTGGCTCTCTTTCTTCCCAGACATGTCATATCCCTCACTGACACATACCCAAGACAACATATTAAGTCTTTTGAAAAGTGATAATGTAGAAACAACCACAGCATACACACCCCTAGTACCACACAGAACACCTTGTAACTTATAGGATGACTCTATGTGAATCTGAGTTCCTACGACTTCACTCTGGCCTTTGTGTTCACCGTCCTCTCTGAAATGCTTCCCTTCCTATCTCTGTCTAAATACTCCTCCATCATAGCTCACTCATGTGCCATCACTGGGAGTTTTCTTGAGCAGAGCTCCCCCAAACTGCCACCACCCTTCCCTTCACCCTCCACACTTGTCTTATCTACTTTGCATTTCATCTATGTGTGTGTACATGCATTATCTTCCCTGCTAGGTTGTAAGTTCGTTGAGTAAGTCCTGTGACCATCTGATTCCTCCACAGTGCTTAGCATCATGCCTTAAATATAATAAATGTTGGAGAGGACTGGGGTTGGCGGCTTGAACATAGCCTGAAGGGGGTTAGTGCACCACGGCTAGCGGGAGGGAGTCCGGGGAAAAGTCTGCACCTGCTGAGGAAGCAAGAGACTTTTTCTTCCCTCT
>NW_006779692.1:0-335 GCF_000442215.2 Lipotes vexillifer
ATGTGCCACATCTTCTTTATCCATTCATCTGTCAATGGACATCTAGGTTGGTTCCATGTCCTGGCTATTGTAAATAGTGCTGCATGAACATTGTGGTGCATGTCTCTTTTTGAATTATGGCTTTCCCAGCAGTGGGATTTGCTGGGTCATATGGTAGTCCTACTTTTAGTTTTTTAAGAAACCTCCATAATGTTCTCCATAATGGTTGTATCAATTTACATTCCCACAAAGAGTGTAGGTGTAAATTGCCTTTTCACCACACACTTTCCAGGATTTATTGTTTCTAGCTTTTTTGATAATGGCCATTCTGACAGGTGTGAGGTGATACCTCATTG
>NW_006779693.1:0-284 GCF_000442215.2 Lipotes vexillifer
GAAATCAAAAAGACAGAGCCACCCCAATGTTTGGGGCTGCCCTCTTTACAGGAACCTCGTGCAAGGAAAAAGTTAAATACCCACAAAAGGAAAAAATGGATCGCCAAGTTGCGGCACTTACGTGCCATGGAATATCAGTCAGCAATGAAGTGAATGTCATCAGGCCCGTAGCATTTTAGTGAGTGGATATAGGTACGTTGATTCCAAGTGAAATATGACATATGGAAAAAGAAACATCACACGGTATCACTAATACACAGATTGTAAACATTTCTACACATGGA
>NW_006779695.1:0-313 GCF_000442215.2 Lipotes vexillifer
AATAAGGCACGAAAATAAATAAAACAAATACAGATTGGGTAGAAAAAAATGAAAGCAGCCTAAGTAAAATGTGGACCAATATACTTTATGGACACCTCACCAAAGAAAATAGACACTGTGCATATAAGTATACAGAAGAATAATCCAGATTACATACTGCCATGAAAAAGCAAATTAACAATACAGTTACATATGATTTTAGCCATTAGAATGGCTAAAATGTCAACAATGACAAGAACAAATTCTGTAAGGGATGTGGAACAATAGGAAATGTCATTTGTTATTGGTGGAAATGAAAAATAATACAGCTACT
>NW_006779697.1:0-210 GCF_000442215.2 Lipotes vexillifer
TCATTCTTGCCGTATGTGATCCCTCCCATCTTGAGGGTGTTATTTTGTGACTGGACCCGGCCTTCTCATTGCCCGACTCAGCATAACATGGCGGTTAAGAGACTGACTCTTGGTACCATCACATGACAGCTGTGTGTCCTTGGCCATGTCTCTTAACCTCTCTGTGCCTCAGCTTCTCATCTGTAAAATAAGAATGCTAACAAATAGTAC
>NW_006779698.1:0-267 GCF_000442215.2 Lipotes vexillifer
TTAGGGAATGGGGATGGCTTAGGGTACAGATTAGGTTACGACAACGGTTTAGGATTAGCGTACATGTTAGGGTACAGGTTAGTGTTAGCGTACAGGTTAGGAATAGGGCATGGGTTAGGGTAAGCCTTCGGGTAAGGGTTAGGGTTAGTGTTAGGGAATGGGGACAGTTTAGGGTACAGGTTAGGGTATGACAATACTTTAGGATTAGCGTATGTATTAGGGCACAGGTTAGTGTTAGCATATGGGTTAATATTAGGGCACGGTTTA
>NW_006779701.1:0-202 GCF_000442215.2 Lipotes vexillifer
GTATCACATTGATTGATTTGTGTATATTGAAGAATCCTTGCATTCCTGAGATAAACCCCACTTAATCATGGTGGTGATCTGTTTAATGTGCTTTTGTATTCTGTTTGCTACTATTTTGTTGAGGATTTTTGCATCTATTTCCATCAGTGATATTGGCCTGTAGTTTTCTTTTTTTGTGACATCTTTGTCTGGTTTTGGTATC
>NW_006779702.1:0-206 GCF_000442215.2 Lipotes vexillifer
GTGGTTGGGGGTCCGCCTGCCGATGCAGGGGACACGGGTTTGTGCCCCGGTCCGGGAGGATCCACATGCCGCAGAGCAGCTGGGCCCGTGAGCCATGGCTTCTGAGCCTGCGCGTCCGGAGCCTGTGCTCCGGCAGCTGGAGAGGCCGCAGCAGTGAGAGGCCCGCATACCAAAAAAAAAAAAAAAAAAAAAAAAAAAAAAAAAAA
>NW_006779703.1:0-10032 GCF_000442215.2 Lipotes vexillifer
GAGGCCACAACAGTGAGAGGCCCGCGTACTGCAAATAAATAAATAAATAAATAAATAAATAAAACATAGATGAGAACATAATTAACAAGCTTAATTTAATGGATTTATGTAGAAGTCAATCTACAGCAGTTAGGAGGATACACTTATTCTAAAATAAGTGTACGGGACTTCCCTGATGGTCCGGTGGTAAAGAATCCGCCTTGCAATGCAGGGGATGTGAGTTCGATCCCTGGTCAGGGAACTGAGATCCCACATGCCACGGAACAACTAAGCCTGCATGCCACAACTACTGAGCTCTCGCGCCTCAACTAGAGCCCATGCGCCACAAACTACAGAGCCCATGTGCTCTGGAACCCGCACGCCACACCTAGAGAAGCGAAAACCCGCATGCTGCAACGAAGATCCCACGTGCCGCAACTAAGACCTGATGCAGCCAAAACTAAATTAAAATAAATAATAAATAAATCTTTTAAAAAATTAAAATAAATAAGTGTACATTAAACTTTTACAAAAAACGTTTTATGATCACATTGTAGGCCAGAAGCAAGCTTCAGCCAATTTCAAGAACTATCATTATGCAGAGACCATATTAGTGGAATACAGTGAAACAGAGTGAGAAACAGGAATTTCTTTACAGCCCATACACTGAGAAAAATTTTTAAAAACTCATGTAAAATCACAAATCATTTTGGAAGCTTATATACTTAGAATTAAGCAATAATGAAAATGCAATTAGCTGGGATGCAGCTAAAGTTGTTCTCTGTCGGAAATTTATAGAAATGACAGATTGAAAATTAATGAACTAGGTGTCCAACTGAGGTTAGATTTTTTTAATAGAATAAATTCAGAGAAAGTAAAGAGAAGGCAATATACAAGATAAAGATGATATACAAATGTAAAGAGAAGATAAATATACCATAGAAAGGACAATTAAAAGCAGAGTTATAAAATAAACAAAAATGTCCAGCTAGATGAGATAGAGAGAAAACAGAAATAAGAGGAATATGTAAAGGAACATAAGGAATTCCCTGATGGTCCAGTGGTTAAGTCTCCATGCTTCCACTGCACGGGGGGCCTGGGTTCGATCCCTGGTGGGGGAACTAAGATCCTGCAAGCCACGCTGTGCAGCCAAAAAAAAGGAAAGGAACATAATTAAATTATGCATACAGCATAACAACTATGAACAACTTATGTAAATAATTTTAGTTAGGAAGAGTTTCTTCTTTATTAATCTCTGAAAAATAACATTGTTCTATCAGTCAATTTCATCTATTTTTTAACTTATAAAGCCAATATAACTTTGATATTAAAACTCAGACAAGGACAATATGAGAAATGGATACTGGAGTTTACAGAATCTGCATTTATGAACATAACAGAAGAAACGTATAAAAAATAGCAACAAGCCAAAGACAGCAATGCTTAAAAAGGATAAAACATCATGACTAGGTGTGCCTATTATAAGTATATACATAAATAGTTGCATTTTATCATTTAACTCAACACACTTTAAAGAGAATTTTAAGTTGTTTACATTTCTTGTAATCAAGATGACTAATAATTTTCTACACTTTGTATTATGTCTCCATTTTTGTGTTTTCTAGTTCTCCCCTTTGTTTTCTCACCGTATGGATTAGTATTGTATTATTTTTGTCACCTGTAGTTCTTTTGAAGAATATGCGCCCTATTTTAAAATCTGTTAAATTGAATATCTACTTACACATTTACTTCTTTACCAGCAAAAAAAGGCCTTTGACTCTCTTCTGTGTGTGCGATACGGAACTCGGCATATTTGTTATCCCTTCTGCCCACAGCTTTAGCTATTATTCTAGAGCTATGTTTGTCACACAGACCTGGAATGTTTTGTTTCCCAGCTCACTCTTCTATGTGTACTGCAGTGATCTAACCTAAACTCTAAATGTGTTACTCGTGGTATTGTCGCTGCTAGTGAGCTTTGTGTTAGGGCTACAGCTTCTAGATCTTTCTCCTATAGTTAGTTGAAGTGTGTCTTTGAGAAATGTTTTGGGGAAGGTGTTTCGCGTTTAACCTTGTGAGCCCTTGTCCACCTGAGCCCCCTTCTGTTGCCCTCACCTTGAACAAAATAGCTGCTGTGGGATTCCGAGTGAACCATCCCCTCCCCTCTCCCCAGCACTCAGGGCTGACACCCAGTGCCTGTCTGGCCTCCCAGCTCTATTGACTTCTGTCAGCAGGATGTCTGAACTTACCTAGAGGAGCGGAAACAGATGTGAAGGTTCTGAGATCCAGTGGGAGCCTCCTAAGGAGGTGATCGCCTCCCTGCTTTTCAGACCAGAAAAGCTCTCAACCCCAAGTTAGATCCCGGAAGAAGGAGTAAGTGAGCCCAGATGGTCCCTGGCCATCCCTGTGGTCATCCCTGTGCTATGGTTCAGAGAAAGGAGAGATGCTCTAAAGAACAAGCAGTGTGGGAAAGTATGTGCTTAAGGTGAAATGCAGTAACCAAAAAAAAAAAGCATGAACCAAAATCGAGATGACCAAAAAAGGAGAGTCCATGTATAACGTAGAATATTAGGCTGCATTGAAAATCATGTTGTAGAAAAAGACTTAACCCAAAAGCTTAATGTTGATTGGGAGTTGTTTTCACTGGGAATTAATTTAGCTTTAATTTAGGAGCTAAAGAACATAATTCTTTACACATTTAATGAGAAACAAAGAATACAAAACCATGTTACAGTGAAATTTTATTCTTACATATAAAAATGTATATCATAAAGACATGGAAAACTTCAAGAAAAAAATAACATAGAGTTAATAGTGGTTTGAGGGACTATGGGTGAATTATATTTCCTTCTTTTCGATTAATTGTACTTTCTTATTTCTACAATAAACATGTTTTCCTTTATAAAAAGAAGTTTTCAAAAAAAAAGTTTTCTTCTGTTGATTAGTAACTTTAATTATATCTGCAAAGTCTTTCCACAACAGTACCTAAATTACTGTTTAATTAGGTTATCTTTATGATGAGAATAAGAATTTTAGGGAGACTTCATTAGAATTCTACCTAACACATACATACATGAAAAAAATTCACTCGATTTCACTCATAAGGGAAATATAAATTAAGCATATACTGAGATACCATTTTTTACCACTACATAAGCAAAGATCAAAAGTATAACATACTGATAAAGAAGAGGGCTAACAGGAACTTGGATAAATTGCTAGAGGGAGAAAAATGAGTTATTTTTAAAATGAGATTATGAAATAGAATTACCATGTAATTTCTAGTTATATAGATGAATTTTAAGTACAGTCATAAAAATATAATCAGATGTCAGAGGAAGAACCAAATATCATATATGATTATAACTTATGAATGTTAGAATGCAAAATAAAGATAACTATGCTATCTCAGTGCCAAATAACATAACATTAAAATATTTAAAGTGTAAGCTCTTCATAACACAAGGAGAAACTGACAAAACATGATTGTAGTGGAAGACATTAATAAGGATCTTACAAGTCAAAATCAAATCTTCAATAAGGGTATTGAGGATATAAATGATACAAATAAGAAGGCTGCTTTAATAGATGTATTAAGATTTGCATCTTTTAAGCGTGAAATACATATTATTTTTTGCAAACTCATGAAACATTCACAAAAATATATCATATATCAAACAATGAATAATACTTTGATGGATTTAAAAGAGATACAGGAAGCCCATTACCCTGATACAAAATTCAGACAAAACCACTACAAGAAAAGAGAACAAGAAAAGGATATATACTAATATCCATTATGAACAATGATGTCAAATCCTCAATAAAATACCAGCAAATTGAAATCAGCAGCATATTAAAAGAACTATACGCCATGACCAAATGGGATTTATTCCTGAAAGGCAAGGATGGTTGCATTGATCAAAGTGATCAATTTAATACTCCATATTAACAGGACGAAGGGGAAAAAACACATGATCATTTCAACTTGACACAGAAAAAGCATTTGACAAAATTCAACACCCTTTTATGATAAAAACACTCAACAAACTAGGAATAAAAGGAAATTCTACCTCAACGTGATAAAGGCAACATATGAAACCCACAATAAACAACATACTCAACGGTAAAAGACTGAAAGCTTTTCCTCTAAGATCAGTAACCAGGCAAGGATACCCACTTTCACCACTTCTATTCAACATAGTACTGGAAGTTCTAACAAGAGCAATTAGGCAAGAAAAAGAAATAAAAGACATCCAAATTAAAAAGGAAGAAGTAAAAGTATCGCTTTTCACAGATGATATAATCTTAAATGTAGAAAACTCTAAAGATTACACACCAAATAAATTGTTAGAACTAATAAATGAATTCAGCAAAGTAGCAGGTAAAAAGTCAACAAACAAATCAACTGCATTTCTATGCACTAAGAATGAACAATCTGCAAAAGAAATTAAGAAAATAATTCTATTTGCAACAGCATCCAAAAGAATAAAATACTTAAGAATTAACTAAACCTGGGTGACAAAGGACTTTATATATACAATGAAAACTGCAAAACATTGCTGAAAGAAATGAAAGAAGATATAAATAAATGAAAACACAGCCCATGTTCATGGATTGGAAGACTTAATATTGTTAAGATATCAACACTACCCAAAGCAATCTAGAGATTCATTGCAATCCCCATCTAAATCCCAATGACATTTTTTTGCAGATATAGAAAAACCCATCCAAAAATTTATATGAAATCTCAAGGGATCCCAGATAGCCAAAACAATCTTGAAAAAGAAGAACACAGCTGGAGGACTCACACTTGTGATTTCAAACTTACTATAAGACTGCAGTAATCAAAACAATGTGGCACTAGCACAAAGACAGAATAAAGACAAATGGAATAGAATGGAGAATCCAGAAATTAACTCTCACATATGCAATCAAATAATTTTTGACAAGAATGCTAAGACCAGTCAATGAGAAAGGACAGTATTTTCAACAAATGGTGTTGAGAAAACTGAATATCCACATGCAAAAGAATGAAGTTGGACCCTTACCTAACACCATGTAAAAAATTAACTCAAAGACCTAAATGTAAGACTAAAACTATAAAACTCATAGAAGAAAACAGGGAAATCTTCATGACCTTGGATTTGAGAAAGAGCTTCATGACACTGAATTTGGCAATGATTTCTTGGCTATGATACCAAAGCCAAAGGCAACAGAAGGAAAAAAAATAGACAAACTGGACTTCATGAAAATTTTTAAATTTTACACATCAAAAAACACTATCAAGAGAGTAAAAATGTAGCCCACAGAGTGGGAGAAAATGTTTGCAGATCATATATCTGATAAGGGATTGATATCCAAAAAATTTATAGAACTCCTGAAACTCAACAAAAAAACCAAAAACCTGATTCAAAAATGGCAAAGGAGTTGAACAGACATTTTTTTTAAGAAGATATACAAACGGCCAGTAAGCACATGAAAAGTTCAACATCAATAATCATTAGGGAAATGCAAATCAAAACTACAATGACGTATCACTTCACACCCATTAAGATGGCTATTACCACAAAAAACAGAAAATAACAAGTGTTGATAAGGATGTAGAGAAATTGGAACCCTTGTGCACTATTGGTAGGCATGTAAAGTGATGCAGCCACTGTGGAAAACAGTACTGTGCTTCCTCAAAAAATTAAAAATAGAATTACCCTATGATCCAGCAATTACACTTTTGAGTATATACCCAAAAGAATTGAAAGCAGGATTCCAAAGAGATATTTGTACATCCATGCTCAGAGCAGCATTATTCACAATAGCTAAAACGTGGAAGCAACTCAAGTGTCCATCAATGGAAGAATAAGCCAAATGTGGTCTATACATACAATGGACTATTATTCAGCCTTAAAAAGAAAGGAAACTGACACATGTTACAGCATGAATGAACCTTGAGGACGTTGTGCTAAGTGAAATAAGCCAGTCACAAAAAGAAAATTCTGTACGATTGCACTTACATAAGGTATTTAGAGTAGACAGAACCGTAGAGACAGAAGCAGAATCATGGTTGCCAGGGGCTGGAGGGAAGCAGGGAATGGGGAGTTATTGTTTAGTGAGAATAGAGTTTCAATTTTATAAGATGAAGAGTGCTCTGGAGATGAATGGTGGCGATGGTTGCACAACATTATGAATGTACTTAATACCGCTGAACTGTACACTTAAATACAGTTCAGACAGTAAATTTTATGTTATGTGTATTTTACCACAATAAAAAAATTGGAGGAAAAAGGAGATGACACAGGTTATATTATTAAACAGTGACTTGTAATATAGAATCACAAATAAATAGAAATTAAACCACTTGAAAATAATATATACATACATACAACACATTCTTGATTAATAAATAAAATAATTAAATATTTGACTAAAGAAGAAATAGCCATCACAAATGCAGAGTATTATTTTTTTATAAATTTATTTTATTTTATTTTATTTCGGCTGCTTTGGGTCTTTGTTGCTGTGCGCGGGCTTTTCTCTGGTTGTGGCAAGCGGGGGCTACTCTTCATTATGGAGCATGGGCTATAGGCGCATGGGCTTCAGCAGTTGTGGCTCGCGGACTCTAGAGCACAGGCTCAGTATTTGTGGTGCACAGGCTTAGTTGCTCCACAGCATGTGGGATCTTCCCGGACCAGGGCTTGAACCAGTGTCCCCTGCATTGGCAGGAGGATTCTTAACCACTGCACCACCAGGGAAGCCCACCAAACTATTTTAAAAAGTAATTATAATTACAATACTACATATCAGAGTGTATGGCATGTGCCCAAAGCTGTACTCAGAAAACAATCCAAGTCTTAAAATATTTTGTTTGTTCTTATTGTCATTTTTATTAATGGCTACCATCTATAGAATGTTTATGTTCCAAGTAGAGTGATAAGCATTATGTGTGCATTATCTGATTTAATTATTTCCCAAATCTTACCAGATGTTAAATTACTAGCATGAAGGTGATTGGGGGAAGTCTCCAAATCAAGGATCTAGTAAAAGGGTATCAAAATATCCTTAAGGAATATGTACAGAACATATGAAGCGACTTCCCGGGTGGTCCAGTGGTTAAGACTCCATGCTCCCAATGCAGGGGGCCCAGGTTCAATCCCTGGTCAGGGAACTAGATCCCACATGCCGCAACTAAAGATCCCACATGCCTCAGTGAAGATCCCAAGTGCAGCACCTAAGAACCAGCACAGCCAAATAAATAAATAAATAAATAAATAAATAAAACATATGAAAAGAAACAACTAAGATGGAAAACAGGAAATAATGAATGAGCAAAGAAAAAAACTGAACCTGATTAATAAATCCAACAGTTGGTTCTCTGAAAAGATGAAAAAATAAGTAAACCAAAGAGAATCCTATTTATTGAGAAAGAATACACACCACTGGGATTTATCAAAGGGATATAAAAGATATAGTGGAAATTTAAAAATATTAACAAGTGTTATAATACCGTATTAGGAAACAAGAATGTCAAACTTTTCTAAAATAACAAATTGCTGACACTGGTTCTATAAAAGAGAGATAATTTGTAAGATTTAGGCGCCGAATAAATACATTATTGTTTCCCCCTAGGGTTCAGAACCGATTAAAAGATAGATAGAGGGGAAAGACAGGCAGATGTCGAGCACAACATCAGTCTCAACACTGATACACCAGAGAGGACAGTTAGCTTCGCAGCCCAAAGGACTTCCTGATGCCCCTTCATACGCCCTCCCCCAAGTCTTCCCTCAGGCAGCCCAGCTGAGGGTGCTGTCACCAGGATTGTCACCCTGCCCTCATCGGGAGGAGACAGGGAATGAACACCAGTGCTTGGAGCCCCATCGTAGATTAGAAGAGGGGTGGACTGGTAGGGGTCCACCTCCCCGCCCCAGCCTGAAAGCCCTCCTCCCCCCAGGGAATGTGAGCGAGGGAGGAATGGGGGTTGCCCGGACTCCTCCACCTGGGCATGGAGCCTGTGAAAGGAAGGTGCCCTCTCTCCCTCCCTCCAGCAGTTTGGGCAGAACAATGAAGAACAAAGAAACTGAGAAGAAAAAACACGTCAAAATCCTACCACCAAAAGTACCTCGTGAAGATGGTCTTACTGGAAAATTATTTCAAGTTTCAAATCACACATAACTCCTGTGTTAAATAGTCATTCAGAATATAGTAAAAAAAATAATAAAATTAAAATAAGTAGAAATGTTTACAATTCATTTCAGAAGCAAACATAATTCTTTCTCCAGATTTCTCTTAGAAACATACATGCCAAATTCCTATATAAAGAACTAGGAAATGAAGGCCAGTGGTCTAGACCAGACGAAGAATACACTATCACCAAGTAGAGATTATTCCAGGAATGCAATATAAGAAATCTATGAATATAACTCATGTCAATTGATAAAAGGATAAAAACCATATGATCATCTTAATAGATGCCAAAAAGGCTTTTGATAAAATGTAATATGCATTCCTCATTTTAGTTGTGCACACACATACACACACACACACACACACACACACACGCTCCAAGACTGGGGTTACCTGCAAGCAGGGAAGATTGCATTTTATCCCCTGGTTAGACTACTCTTAGAATATGAGGCTCTGGTCTGTTCATATCTGTTCATACCAGAGAGCTGGCCGTGAGAAAGAGGGGTAGAGAGGAGCAGTGCAGCAAGAACATGAACCCCCAAGTCAAGAGCTGCCTTACCAGGACTCACCCAGAGGGAAGCCTGCTGGCAAGAGGAGGTGAAAGAGGTGGGGTTTGCCAGAGAAAATACAGGACACCCAGTTAAATTTGAATTTTAGGTAAACAACAGTAAGTGTTTACTGTAAGTATGTCCCAAACATTCCATGGGGTATACTTACACTAAAAAAAAATTTTTTGTCTGAAATTCAAATTTAACTGGGTGTTTTGTATTTTCATTTGCTAAATCTAGCAATCCTACTAAGAGCCAGAACTGCACTCCCGTGTCAGAAAACCATGCAGCACAGCAGGCCAGAGGGCACCCAAGAACTCAAAAATACCCAGCAAGGTGAAAAAAGCCAGCATTTGTTCACAGTCAAAAGGGATATCAGTGACTAACGTAAGTCAGGGATGCCGCCGTAGCCTAAAGGATAGATTGCAATCAGATCTCTGGGTAGGCAAGCAACACCTGTACCTTGCTGTCCCTTCCCCTACACTCCTGAAAGCATAGAGTTCAAGCTGCTCCATGGATACTCCAAGGAGGAGGGGGGCTTGGGACACAGAGTAAAAGGTCATGCCAGGTCCTCTCCTCACTTCTAGGCCTTCAGATCACAGCATGAGGGATGGGGGAGCTTTAAATAGGACTTGAGCTTGGTTGGAGTTTAATAACCAAAACTGACCAGGAAGTTGTAGAATCTGCCCAAGATGTCATTGAGATATAGGCTGCCATTCAACTTGAGTAGAGAAAAATAAAGTCTTTTCTAATTTAACCCAACAGCCAATGTCTTGATTAATGATGAAATACTAGAGCTATTGCCATTGTAATTTTTAAAAAAGCTACATCCACTGTTTTATTAAATAAGAATTAAATATTAGTAAATATTAAATATAGAGCTGCTAGCCAATGCAGTTAGAAAAGAAAAAGAAATAGGAAATAGTATATTGGAAAGGAGGTAGCAATTATGATGATTTGCAAATGATACATTTTCTAACTGAAAAATTATAAAAATGAGAGTTCGGTAAGCTGCCAAAATAAATATGTAAAATCAACAAGTTTCTTCTCTACACTGAGGTCTGTGGACCACTAGGGGGCAACCAAATGTATTTTCAAGAGTCAAAGATTCATCTACAAGTGTCAGAGGGATGAAATATTTGGAAATGTATTTGTGTGCATTCTTCTCTTGCATGTCTAGGTATCTCATCTCTTCCTTAGTCAAGAGCATTCCCTGACCTGGAAAAGAAGGGATAGGGCTTAGGATTATTATAGTAGGAAAGCAAATTTTTAAATAAAGATATAACATTCATCTTCTACTTGAAAAATAGGAATTCGGTATCTCAGCAGG
>NW_006779703.1:10209-22805 GCF_000442215.2 Lipotes vexillifer
GGAAAGCAAGACTGTGTTGAGACAGAAAAAGCATTTCCTGAATTGATCCCCCACTTCAGGTACTCAAGAGGCAATCTATCCAGTTTCATAATAGTTCTATATAAATGAGACCCTACCCCACCGGAAGAAAGGAGAGCTCCCCCACTCCTGACAGGACGAGAATTGCAGGCTGGAGAATGAAGAGAAAAGGAGAGGAAATGGGTGGGCAACAGAGAGTATGTGTGGAGCTGAGGGAAATGCCAGCAGCAAGGAGCTTCTGCCTCTGACTTCCTGCTTAGAACCCCAGAAGAAAAGCCCCGCACACAGGCCATCATAAGTGGCCACGTCTTTGTAAGTCAAGCACGATGACTGTGCCATCAAAGACACCCAGAACCCCTGCATGCCTTGCGGAGGCCAACGGGAGAGCACTGCGTTCAGAGCCAGTGGCTGCCACTCGGGGGAGGGCCGGGGCTGCATGACCCTGCAGCAAAGTTTACAAAGGAGTCCAGGGCAGTTGTATGAGGGGCTAATGCAGAGGGTCTCTAAGGTGCAGCAGCCAGGGTGGGTCACGTAGCAAAGGGCAATGGCAGCGACCACCAGGAACACGGCCCAGCCCAAGAAGCAGACCAGCACTGATCCCCACCACAGTGATTAGAAACACACACCAGCAATGCCTCATGGGGACCAATCCAGGAAGCAGAGGGGCCACTCTGCAGAAGAGGCCAGCAAGGCTCCGGGGATCCACAAGGACCAGCCACACACCTGCCCCCAATCCCTGATGGCAACTCAAGGCAAGCAGGGCAGGGATGAGGATGCTGTAAAGATGGAGCGTCTGCCTGAGTCATCCAAGGAGAAGCTGGGAAATTGTTGGAATTATTGCAGAATGCTGTATTGCTCTCCCCTGCAACCCAGTGTTGTTGCAACCCAGAAGAAATAAACGTTTTGTTTGCACGTTAGTGTGTTATATGAGTGAATTCACAACTCTATTCAAAATAGTGTTTTGTGTTGTTCATTTGAATTATACTCCAGGAAAATTTTAATGCAAGCATATCCGGAGTCACATGGATAGCTTCATTTGAACCAAGCAATGCCATGTGATCTCAGTGCCTACATTTGTTTGGGTGTGAAAACCACATTGGCACTAAGAACTTTAATATTTTTAATTGAGGTATAGTTGACATATACTAGTATATTAGTTTCAGGTATACTTTAATCATTTTAGATAACAGAAAATAAGAGAGGGAAATTAATATTTATACATTTATTCTCTCAACAAATATTTGCCAAACATATGCCAGGCACTGTACTAAGTGCTTGGGATCCAACAATAGTGAGGAAGATGGATGGGCAGGATAGATATATATGCACATACATACATAGCTTAGGTGGGTGGGTGATAGATGTTAGATAGATGATAGATAGATAGATAGATAGATGATAGATAGATGATAGAATAAATAGGCACCAAGGAATATAGATACATAGTCAGACACATAAAGTATATAGAAACTTATATACATATATTCTATGCTCAGTTTTAATAAGCATATGTAAAAATCCGAGTGGACTCACCCTACTAAGGATTTCCAGTGCAGGAATTGGAGAAAGTTGGGTTTCTTCATTTTACATCAGATATTTTACACTAGGTGGTCAGGGCAGTGCACTGTGATAAAGTGACATTTGAGCAGGGCTGGTGAGGAAAGGAGGTCGTGAGCTGAGCGGATCTACCGTGCGTTGTGGGCAGGCCACACGCACCAGTCCTGCTGGAGCACGTTTCACTGGGCAAACCCCAAAGACAGGGCGAGCTGCAGGTGTGCAGGTCCCTGCACAGGAATCTGGCAACAATAGGGATCTGGAAGTGCCAGGCATGAGGATCAGGGAGCGGGAGCCTGACAGTTGGACTACAAAACTTTGAATTTTCCTGATAACAAAGTGGCAGCCCACCTTGGTGGGATCAAGGGCAAGGATACAGCCACAATGTGATGAAACAGAATTTTGGCCCAGCACTGATCATGAGGGTGGGGGGCAGTGTTCCTTGAAGAAATTGTTCATATTATCTTATTTAGGAGGAAAAGGTTGAAAAATATATGTTCCTACAATTCTAATTTTAACAAATATCTCTATATATTTATAGATATGCACAAGTATTTATGTATATAGAGAGAATAAACAAAATGTACAATATTATATGTATTATAATACATAAAGAATAAACACAGACTGTATTTTATAATGTGTGTGTGCATGTGGAGAGGGCAGTTATAACAACCATTACTAGTGGTTACCTCTCTGATTGGATGAAAGGGAGGTTTTATTTTCTTCCTTATTTTCCAACATTTCTCCACTGAACATAATGAACATGAATTCTGTAATAAGAAAAATGGAATAATTATTTTGCTTATTTTTTAAATGAAGATAAAAGCGGGGATCCGGACATGACCTGAAGTTTGTGTCAAGTTGGAGCTGGCGAGCTCAGGTGTGTTCAGGCAGACCCCTGGCAGGCCAGGTAAGCTGGTGGGAGCTGGATAAGGGCAGACCAGACTGGAAGCTGGGTGGGTGTGTCAGAACCCAGGGGGCTTTGGAGCTCCCACTTCCGCCTTCCTGATGCTGAGAAAACCTTGACTCCTCAACCTGGAAACGCTTACTCTGGGCAGATTGCTGGCATTTGTCCCTGTTAGCCCTCTAGCTGTGAGGTTACCCAGCTGTTCTGGCAGGGGTTAAACATGGCTTTGTGGTGAATTATGCTACAGAAACTGGGCTCTTTTAAGAAAGGCTACAGATTCAGGTTGGTAAGTGACTAATCCAACTTTGTCTTGATCTATTTTCTATATATTCATTGCTAGGCCCCATGTGTTGCTATTTTGTTTAAACTTTTTGCATCTACCATCATGAGTGCCTTTAGCCAATAATTTGATTTTCTCGTGTTGCCCTCAGCCTGGTTTGGGCACCAAGCTTATACACATATACAAAATGAAGCAGCAAGTGTTATACAAACCATTCTGTCGAACAGTTTGTATAGGTTGAGATTATATTTCTTGAATATTTGGTAGAACCTATCTAAATTGTCTGGGCCTGGTAGGAATTTTGTGAATAGATTTTTAACTATCGATTCCATTTTACAATAGGTGCGTGCAGGATTTCTACTTCTTAAGTCAGTTTTGGTAATTTACATTTTTCTAGGGGATTGACAATTTTGTTATACATTTTCATGATTATCCACAGTATCATCTTATTCTTTTTTTTTTTTTTTTTTTTTTTTTTTGAGGTATGCGGGCCTCTCAGTGTTGTGGCCTCTCCCGTTGCAGAGCACAGGCTCAGGACGCGCAGGCTCACGGGCCCAGCCACTCCACGGCATGTGGGATCTTCCCGGACCGGGACACGAACCCATGTCCCCTGCATCGGCAGGTGGACTCTCAACCACTGTGCCACCAGGGAAGCCCCATCTTATTCTTTTTAAAAAGCTCAACTTTATCTGTGTGTCTGTGCCCTTTTGTATTCCTATAACTGTAGTTGTTTATTTGCTTTTCTCTCTCAATATCTCTGTCTCTCATCCTCTCTCTCTCCCTCTCTCTCCCCCTCCCTCTCTCTCTCTTTCTCGAGAAATGTAGCCAGAAAATTTTCTAAACTACTAGTCTTTTCAATTAACCATCTTTGCCTTGTATGTGTCCCTTCCTGCTCCTATATGCATTATTTCCTTTCTTCTCTTTTTTTAAACTTTTCTGTGTTGTTCTTTTAATTTCTATTATATGAACAATTTCAGGTCTTTCTTTTTTCTCATAAATGTATTTATTTACTGCTGTTAATTTTGCCTTAAATACTCTACCTTAACAGCATTGCAGAAGTCTGGATATATGATATTTTCATTATCACTCAGGTCTTAACACATTCTTATTTCTATTATAATTACTTCTTTGAATCATGACTTATTTATAAAAATGTGCTTTAAGGGGCTTCCCTGGTGGCGCAGTGGTTGGGAGCCCACCTGCCGATGCAGGGGACGCGGGTTCGTGCCCCGGTCCGGGAAGACCCCACATGCCATGGAGCGGCTGGGCCCGTGAGCCGTGGCCGCTGAGCCTGCGCGTCCGGAGCCTGTGCTCTGCAACGGGAGAGGCCACAACGGTGAGAGGCCCTCGTACCGCACCGCAAAAAAAAAAAAAAAAAAAAAAAAAGTGCTTTAAAATATCCAAATGTAACACTTTATTAAATTGATCAATTTTTAACAATTGCATTGAGCAGAAAAAACATGACCTGCATGATCCCAGTTTTTTAATATTTGTTGAATCTTATTTTATGACTTAATATGTGATTACTACAGTGGCTCCATGTGTGTCTGAAAAGAATATGTGTTCTTCATTTTAGGTGCAACATTGTATCATTAGATCAAACTTCTTAATTTGTCTTTTAAAAGTCCATACTCTTACTTTGTCATGATGCAAGGGTGAATTATAAACCTCTCCTTATAATTCTGTCAAATCTTGCTTTATACATTTTGAGGCTATGTTTTGGGGGTAATCTTCTGGTGAAATCTTCCTTTTGCCATTTTATAATGACCCTCTTTGTCATGATTAATGTTTTATTACCGTAAAGTCTATTTTGTGTGCTAATGTAGTTAATAGCTTTTCTTTTCATTTGTATTTGCCTGGGATATCCATTTCTCCACTTTTATTTTCCACCTTTCTATTTTACTTACGGTTTAAGTATTTGTCTTACAAAAGCAGAAAGTCATATGGTTTTTAATTTATCTAATCTATCCGTCTCTGTCTTTACCAAGCAAATTTAATTAATTTACTTTTCTTGCACTTACTAATCTATTTGAATGGTTTTGGCCACCTTTGTTTATGCTGTCTCTCTTCCTAGATTTTATTTCCTTTCCATTCTTCTAGAGCAGGGGTTGATGCACTACAACCTACAGCCCAAGTCCAGTCTGAGGTCTGTTTTGTAAATAAAGTTCTGTTGGAACACAGCCATGCCCATTTGGTTAAGTCTTCTCAGCCATCTGCTTTCACACTGTAATGCTGTTGAATAGTTGCAACAAAGACCATCTGTCCACAAAATCAAAAACATTTACTATCTGTCCCTTTACAGACAAGTTTGCTGACCCTTGTCCTGTAGGATTAGAGGGTTCTTCTTTTTTTCATTTTTTCTTTACTGTTTGGAAAGTTACAAATTCTACTTCTGCTCTCTTAATATCATGATTAAAACTGTAACTTGTGCACTTGACCTGGCAGAGTCTACATTTCCTCCATTTGTTCATGGGGTCCTTCAAGGATTTTAGAATCCTTGGACTATTCTCCTCCCACCTTACAGACGGCTTAATCTAGTATTTCAGATTCTGCATATTTTTATACATTTAAAGTAAGTCATTAATATTACTACTGTTTACACTGTCAATCTTGTGTAGGGTTACCCACATGTTTCCTAAGTTATTTGCTCACCACTCTGCTTATTGTTCTCTCCTTCCTTCTGGGTTCAATGATCTTCTTGCTAAAGTACATCCCTAGAAGTTCTTTCAGTGAGAATCTGTTAGTGATAACTTCTCTGAGGCATTGTTTTTCATCGTTTCTTCCTAATTCTTGTATGACAGCTTGGTTAAGTAGAGGTTTCAATTTTCCTTCAGCACCTTGAAGATCTAATTTCACTGTCCTCTGGTTACTGTTGAGAAGTGGCAGCCAAATTAATTGCCATTCTTTTTTAGGTAATCTTTTATTTCTGGCTGTTTTTAAGGTATTCTGTTTGTCTTTGGTGTTCTTGCATAGCTCACTGTTATATATCCAGATGTAAATTTCTTTTATTTACTCTTCTTAGAGTTATTTTTTTCCCTGAATCAGAGAGCTTAGGAATATCCCCAATTTTGGAAAATTTTCAGTCATCATCTCTTTGAACATAGACTCACTCCCCTCTCTCTATTTGCTCCATGTGGAATCCCTGTTGTGGTTTTCTTGGACCTTCTTAGCTGTTCTCCATGCCTGTTAACCTTGCTGCCGTCTCTTTATCTCCACGTGCTCAGAGTGATCTTCCACTTTACTAATTCTCTGTTTAGTTGTGTCTAATCTGCTTTTTAACCTAACCATTCTGGATTTGTTAAATTTCATTCTCTGTTTTTTTTATTCCTAGAAGTTCTCTCTTGTCTTTTAAATCTTCCTTGTCTTTTGTTTTCCTTTGTTGGTGGCTTGTTTTTTTCTCATTTTTAAAAATTTTTCACTGTGTCTTTAACCTTAACTACTTTATAATCTCTGTCTGATACTATTGTTTCCTGGAGCCCTCAGGGATTTAATCCTACTGTTTGTTACATCTATGAAACTATTCAGAGTTTATTTTTCTCCTCAGAAAAATAAACTACATCTTCACTGGGGTTTATCTGTGAGAATTTTTTTTTGAATTTTATTTTTTTATACAGCAGGTTCTTATTAGTTATCCATTTTATACATATTAGTGTATATATGTCAATCCCAATCTCCCAATTCATCACCCCACCACCACTTTCCCCCCCTTGGTGTCCATACATTTGTTCTCTACATCTGTGTCTCTATTCCTGCCCTGCAAACAAGAATTCTTTGTGCGCATCCACAGAGGTTGTATGTTTTCTCCTGCCGGGTACTCCAGATGTACCAGTCCAGGGTTAATTTTAACCTAATCTCTCAGATTGGGGCTCCATGCCACTCAGATAGTATAAATTCAAACCCCAGATACTCTTGAGGACAGCTACTGATTACAAATCTCCAAGGCAACCATTTTCCCTCTTCAGAATCAGATCACGGTTGACAGGGTCATCTCCCTGTGACAACAGGTGGATTTTTTTTTTCTGCTCCACCTTTTCACTGAAAGTATAGCTCTTCAGGGGAGCAGGATGACTCCTGTGTAGGAATCTCAGTTCTAACCTCCAGCCTCTTATGAGCTCAAAGATTCATCTCCTGTTTCTGTACAACCATTAAAACAAACAAAAAAATCAGTAATTAAAAAGACCCACGAAGTAACCTCTATTCCCATCTCTGCCACGCTCATGCCTACCCCCAGCACAGCCCAGCAGCAATTCCCATATATTTCTGGTTTTCATTCCCTTTTGGATTTGGGTCCTTATAAAAGATACCTTCAGTGAGTGGTGTCTATCTGTTATACTTTAGCCAACATTCCCAGACATTTTGTATCAAGATGGTGTTCATGTTCTCTGATTCATCAGATTTCATCAGATGTATAAACTACATATTAAAACTAAACTATTTTAAACATTATAAAGCAAACTCTAACACCCAGATTAATTTATCCTTAGTTTAATCATGAAAAAACCAACATGGATGGACCTAGAGATTACCATACCGAGTGAAGTAAGTCAGACAGAGAAAGACAAATATTATATGATATCGCTTATATGTGGAATCTAAAACAAAATGGTACAAATGAACCTATTTACAAAACAGAAATTGAGTCACAGATGTAGAAAACAAGCTTATGGTTACCAAAGGGGAAAAGGGGGGAAGGGTAAATTGGGAGACTGGGATTCACATACACACACTACTATATATAAAATAGATAACCAATAACAACCTACTGTATAGCACAGGGAACTCTACTCAATACTCTGTAATGACCTATATGGGAACAAAATCTAAAAAAGAGTGAATATATGTATTTATATAACTGACTCACTTTGCTGTATACCTGAAACTAACACAACATTGTAAATCAACTATACTCCAATTTTTAAAATTAAGTAAAATAGAAAAGAAAAGAAAACAACCTCAAAACTGAAAAAATAATCATGGGAAAAAAATGTGTGACTTAGAGAAAAGGGTCTCCCACATTATGAGGAAACCTTCATCCGTTCCTAGGCCCCTTCCCCACAACCCTGCCAGTGAGATTTTTCTATCATTGTAATTTCTGAAAGAGAGATGGGGGACATGGAGAAAGAATCTATTATGTCAGTGAACATCTGAGGTGCCAAAAATAATACTTGGAGGAAATAGAACTGCTAATAAGGTAGCAAATCTCTCAAGTCTTTCACAATGTAGATTTTGCTCTTTTGGGTGTTTCCAAAGCACCAGAGAGTTCCTGTTGAAACCCTGCCTCCAAACAAAAGCTCTCTCCAATACGTTGGTCATAACAACGGTGTTTAGTCAGCAGTATTTTTACAGCTTAAAGAGCCCTTCCACACACCTTACCCAATGGACATCTCCTCCTTAGGAATGAAGAGAATGAGGCTCGGGGGTTAACCAAGTGAGTGCCCTGCCGCAGCGCCAGAAGTTTACTATCTTTAGAAGAAAGAAAATTGTGTTCGTATACCCTTGTAAGAAAGAATAGGAGGCCGAATCTGTTCTCCCACTGTCACACCATCACAGACACCACCTATAGGAACTCCAGCAACATTGAAAGTTAAATCAAACAGCCTTTAAAATCCTGTCCTAAAATGGAAATAGTGCGATTTCTAGCCAAGTGGTGCTAGGCCAAGGACAGACCCTCTGGAGCTTGGGAGGAAACAAGAAGAGGGAGAAAGTTCCAGACGTTGAGATGTGGGTCCTAGAAGGTGAGGTTGGAGGAACAAGATGTTGCATCATCTCCAGGGGATGTGCTGGGGTCCAGAGCTGCCTGTGGCTGGCACCTGTGTCACGGGCTGTTTGGGTGCAGGGAGATGAGTCTCACTTTTACCGGGGATGCGGGGAGCTGGTGTGAGTCACCCCGCCTTTCATCTGCATTCCCTTCTTGGCAGGAAGGATTTTCATTGTACCATTACCTCAGCATGGCCCAATCCGTCTGGGGGGATGCATTGACTGAATTGCTCCTCAAAGAGAAAGAGCTCACAGCTTCCAATCAGAGGTTTTACTGCTTGAGTCATGGCTTCCTGGCTTTGCCCCATGATGAACTGGAAGTCTTAGTGCACAGACAGGAAGTTAGCCATAAGAGACTGACCACCGCCAACCTCTTCATACCAGTGGGCCACGGGACAGGGGCTGACCCAAGCAGGAGACTCCTCTCCAGAGACCAGCCGTGACAGAGAAGCAGGGCAGAACCAGTGGATGAACAGAAGCCCAGGACTGTCAGACCAAGGGGCTGGCAGAGATGGACAAGCTGAGGACAGACCCACCAGTCGGCAGACAAGTGAGGCAGGAACCTGCAGGGGGATCTAGGAGGTTCCCTAAAACTGGCACGGTGGTTGCTGGCTGGTTTTCCCTGGATACTGGGACACAAAGCAGGAGTCGCGGATCTAAGTACAACGTGTCAAGGATGGGCAGGCAGCCACTAGGTCAGCGGCATGGGAGGGGCCAGAATGAGCAACTGGTGGTGCATGTATGTGCCTTCCTCTCGAGGAATTCTGTGCTCATCTTCCCAGCTTGATTTCATGCTCCCCTAAAGGGGGCCAGTGTGGTGGCACGGAGACCCTGCAGGCTCCCATCTAGCCCAGGTTCTTTGCTGATCATGACCCCTCCATACGCATCCAAACGTTAATTCCCCCCATCCATCCACCCTTCATGCAGTAAAAGCCCAGGGTGTCAAGCCAAGGACAGGGGTACATTTGTGGGCTGACCTAGGGCCTGAGCTTGGACTAGCTGGTTGTCCCCAGCCTCCCTGCCCCAGTCATGTTCACCCAGCTCAGCCAATTTTCACAGCCCAATTCCCTCCCACCTCTCCCCAAATCTGCAACCACCAATAAAATAAAGGGAGGCTCCGTGAAATAGACAAGGCACAGACACCACCTCCGAGGCGCTCAAAACAGCAAAAGCAAAAAATGGCAGTGGGGGTGAGAAGACCAGGTTCCCATCCCTCCATGGCCATCAAGACCCCACAAACTCAGGAAAGTCATTGAACCTCCACGAGCCTCTTGCCCGGCGATCACTCATTTTCTGGAGTTACTACGGGATCAGATGGAAGTGAATATAACAGTGTTAAAAGGTTGTGCATTTCTAATGTAATTTCACAAGAAACCCAAGCGGAACAGGCAGAGGACGGACAGCCCAAGGTCGGATGTGGGCTTTCTGTGGTGTCCCAGGGAGATGGGAGCCTCTGCCCCCCACGGGAAGAGCACCTCAGGTGTCTTGGAGCTTGGGAGATGGAGCTGGGGAGACCAAGCCTGACTTCAGTCAGGTCAAAGTGACACCACCAGGCTGGGACCACTCCCCAACCCAGGCGGGCACCACGCAGCGTGCGTCTTCCCCACCCCCTCCTGTCACCTCCTGCTTGTCCCTGCGCCACTTTGCAGCATCTGGCAGCCATGGCAGACCCTCCGCTCCGAGGGGGCCTCCCCCGGCGTTTCCAGGCGGGAGGAGATGCTGCTTTCCCCGTGGGCTCACGCAGAGCTCCCTCCAACGGCTTCCGCCGCGCCCAGGGCGGCTTCGCAGCGCATTCTTGGCAGACTGGGCCTGTCTCATCCTGCCTGGCTGTACATGTGGGCCCCATTTGCAGGGGGCACCGCGCTGGGGTGGGGAAATCAGAGGGGTGGCTGTTGGGACTGGGTTTAAACGTTTCCACCTGAGAATGTGAGGGAGTACCCCCCAAAGTGATGAAAGGGACCAGAGATCACGGCGCGGAGCCTGCCAAGAGGAAGGGGGCGGGGCCCCCGATGTGGGAAGGCAGGAGGGTCCTCAGGACACAGTGCACAGTGCTGAGCTCAGAGACCCCCCAACGAGAGGCTGGCAGCAGGGACGGCGGGTGACAGCAGCGCCTGGGCAGCAGCTTCACCCTCCGCTGCAGGCACAAGGCTGGCTGCGGTGCATTCGCGACTGCTCGGGGTTCACAGATGGGAGGAGGCCAGGCTGCCAGACCCTCAGACCCGCCGGGTTACTGTCACGGCCGCTGCCACCTGCGTGGCAGCACGTCAGTTGTGGGGTTCCTGAGGGCAGCAGGCTCTGCGGTGGGCGCGGAGCCCTGCCCAGAATGTGCCTGGGACCAGCCGGTGCAACCACAGCTTCCCGACAGCAAGCTGAAACGCAGGAGGGCAGGCAGATGCCTCACATCCGGGCAGTTAGGTGCCCACCAGCCTAAGTCAGTGACTACCCCCTGCAGCTCTTCCTTCTCAAGCACCAGAGGCTCCACAAGTGTTTATAACCGACCAGGGTCTTCTGTCCTATTGCTAATATTTGAAAACAAAATGAACAAGTGGCAGGAAGGGGCCAAACCCTCCCAGTTCTGGCGGAACCCGGCACCTGCGGTCAGGCCTCGCTTCACCAAGGCCACTGCCCCCAGAACCAAAGCATCCTCCCCCAGCAGCAAGCAGCTCAAGGATTCCCAGCCGCAGGAGAACCCATGGCTTGTCTGGGTGTCAGGCAGATCCCAACCTCGTGCACCGTCCCCCGCCCTTCCTGGAGGACCCTCTGTGAGTCTCTGCATTCCCCCAATCCTTCCAAGCAAAATGGACCCATTAACCTTTTCCCATCAACCCCCGCCCATCTTTCTCAGTTCCATCAGAAATTCTAGCTTTCGGGCTTCCCTGGTGGCGCGGTGGTTGAGGGCCCGCCTGCCGATGCAGGGGACACGGGTTCGTGCCCCGGTCCGGGAAGATCCCACGTGCCGCGGAGCGGCTGGGCCCGTGAGCCGTGGCCGCTGAGCCTGCGCGTCCGGAGCCTGTGCTCCGCAACGGGAGAGGCCACGACAGTGAGAGGCCCACGTACTGCAAAAACAAACAAACAAACAAATTCTAGCTTTCAATCCATCTGCGTTCAAAAGTTTATAGGCATACCAAGACAGAAAGGCCTTGGCATACTTTGGCATACTTTGATGCCATTGTGAAAGCTAAAACAAGCCAAAAAAAATGGATTGGCCTGTCACTAGGGGTTCACAAAGTGCTGGTCACCCCCAGCCAGCTGGGGACTAGTACATTCCCAGTTTACAGTCAAGGCTCGAAGACAGCCTGCAAGGCCAAAAAACATGCAGAAGGGACTTGAGGAGGGCCTGAGACCGGCTGGGGGGAGGGGAGGAAGAGGCTGGGAGGGGTCTGGGAAGACTCCCGCTTGTGGTGGGGTCAGCGGGACTTTATTTAAAGGAGAAATGAGCTCTGTTGGGGGACTGACAACGAGGGGGCATTTGCAGGCCTCAGGGGGAGCTGTCCTGCGGATGACACTATATGCAGGTCTGGGGCTCAAGGGACTCGGGATCAGGGACACCCAGGCTGCCCCTGCAGGGAGAGTGTAGGGTAGGGAAGGGTCCATGGGAGACCCCACATGGCTGGGTCCTCCTCCAGACAGCCCCGTGAGCCTGAGGAACCTGCCCCAGAATTCGTGTTTCGCAGCTGAGGGAACAGAGGTCGGGGAGGGGCCACGACTCAACCTCAGCCCTCCCCCGGCCCCCCACCAGCAGGTCAAGCAGGCCTGCCCAGAGTGGGATCCACACGAGGAATACAGCCTCAGAGGCTCCAGATTCTGCTCCTGTGGGTGCACTGGGGAGAGACACTTGGCCAGAGGAAATCTGCTCTGGAAGGAGCCCCCAAAGAGCAGCTCGGGCAGGACAGGGGAGTCTGGGAGGGCCCCCGAAACCCTGAGGAACCTCAGAGAGGAAGGGACCCTCCGCACTTCCAGTACTGATTTTCCCTTTTAAAAATAAAAGAAAAGAGAAGTTTAAAAGGGAAGAAAGAGGAAAGCATATCCTGTTTAACCTCCAGGCACACTGTCCGGGGAGGCCAGGCTTGGGCGGGG
>NW_006779703.1:22863-24190 GCF_000442215.2 Lipotes vexillifer
GGGCGGGGGGGGGGGGGGGGGGGGGGGGGGGGGGGGGGGGGGGGGCGGTGTGGCGAGGGATGTGGGAAAGCAAGGTGGGGCACAGGATGCGGGGACCAGGAGGTTGGGGCGCGTGCACGGGATGAGGGAAGGCGAGGACGGGGATGCGCGGGCGCGGGGGATGCCGGGAAGGGGAGGCTGGGTGGAGGACCGCGCGGGATGCAGGGCCCTGGACCCCCAGCGCAAGAAGCTGCCTGGCGCTGGCACGGGGCCGCCTGCTGACTGCGGCTTTGAAAAACAACTTCCTTTCAATAAATGTGAACAAAAGTTTGGACCCATCTTCAAAGTGATGAGTTATGCTGAAAATATGTTCCTGCGAACCGGGGGAACGGGTCCTTCCTGGCATTTGGCATTCGGGAGAGTTTATAAATAACTGCTCAGGTCGGCTTGGGTTACGCCTGCCATGGGAATGCACGCCGTGCCAGCGAGGGGGACGTGGGGCCCCGGAGCCAGATGTGGTCCATCACGAGGTGGAATTAGCCTGCCCGCCATTCCCAGCGTCCCCTGGCAGGGCAGGCAAGAGGGCGTCTAGAGAAGGCCAGTCCTCATGCCGGCGAGGGAGGCCGAGGGGCTCCCCAGCCTCTGTTCAGCGCTGAGCAATGAGGACACCCGGACCAGCACCCCCTTTGCATTTTGGAGGGAAAGAAGGAAGAGCTCTATTCTACATGTGGTTTCCATTGCAGAGAAAAGTAAAAACATGTGCTGCCATTTCTAGCTGACATGGTCCTTGTTATTTTAATGAGAAAGCCCGTAATTAGGGATAAAAGTGAAAAAGAAGCAACACCAGCCTTTCTCCTGGTGCCCGGTGCCCACACCTGCCCCCCAGGGAAACCAGCGGCCCCTGATGCCCGTTCCTCTGCACGCACTGACCTGCCCATCAGTGCAGAAGAAGGAAGGACAGCAGGGAGAGAGCAGACCTTCCAGCCCTAACAGTTCCTGCCTCGGTGTCAAAGGTGCAGCCAAAGCAGTTCATTTGTCAGCGTTTGAACATCATTACGGCATTAACGGCCTCTGTCCATGCCAAAGAGCTGGCTTTGCACGCCTATAACTTAGAGTATATCAAACCGGAGTTTATTGAGTCTCAGCCAATCAGAAGTAAAACTTCCATAACTTTTTACAATTCTCTGCATTCTTCCAATCATATTAAAATATTTATTTGTACCTTGCATGATATATATAAACGTTTTATTAAGAACATTTGAAAGCTGCTGCTTTAAACAGAAGATACATATTACATGCTGGTGGAGACTGCCAGTGTGCCGTCTGTCCAGTCGGTTTCATGTAGGGA
>NW_006779703.1:24200-26379 GCF_000442215.2 Lipotes vexillifer
AACGGCTCAGTTGGATTTGCAGGGATTATTAGCAAGAACGCACAGCTGGTCTCTCGGCCGCTATTTACTTACGGCTGCTCACCTCCCCCAGCAACTTCCCTCCGGAGCGGGTCCCTGTTTGTCTCCCCTGGTCCGGTTCTGGGTTCTGGGACTTTATTCCAGGGCGGCAGGGCACCTTCTGCCCCCGGGAGCTGCCCGCATGCTGCTGGTCACCCAGAGAGCAGGACGCCGAGGGGAGTAGGAAGCTCCACCAGCCCTCATCTTAGGAGAAGGGCGTAGGGACGAGATGGGTATAGAGCCCCAACCTCCCACCTTCGCCCTGCCCTTCCTGGCTGTGTGACGCTGGCCCCTGAACTTCCCCTCTCTGAATCTCAGCCACCATTCGTCCTCGCCCACAAGTCATAGATGGTGACTGCCTGGTGTCTCCTTCCACGTCATCTCCATGCCATCAGTACCTCCCCCAAAGGTCCCTCTGCCCACGACATGACAGGCCAAGCTCTCAGGGATGGACTGCGTCCCAGCAGAAGGATGCTGAGGCCTCCGTGAGCCTCTGTCTCTAGGTTTAATAATAACGCCACCACCATGAATGCCTCCCATTTATGGCACGCTTACAAGGTGCTGAGCCCTGAACAAGCGCCGTCCCTGTGGCCCCCACCCAAGCCCCCCAGGGAGGGCCTCCAGCTGTGATGAGGTGTCAGGTGGCTGAAGGGCTTGGCCAAGGTGGCATGGTGTGCCAGGCAGGCCAGTGCCAGGGCCTGGCAGGGGACCACAGCTTTCTACTGCCGAGCACTGCAGTAACCACTGGACAGCAGAGCAGACTGGCCGGCCTGGGGGTGGTGAGGCCACAGGCAGGGTCACCAGCCAGGCCAGGCCAGGGACAACCAAGTGGGGTTTGACAAGAGCAGGAGGGAAGGGATTCTGCCTGCCATGGAAGCCCCTGCCTGCAGAGAGCGCCCTGGCGTGGAAACACAGAGCTCGTTTTTGTTAACATGTCCCCAGCCACAAGAAAAAACCTCACAGGGCGTAATGGCTCCAGCACAATAGAAACTGACTTGTTTTTGCAACGTCTCAGGCAGGTGTTTCTGGTCAGCAGACGTTCTGGTCCTCCAGTAATTCAGGGAGCAGCTGTCCTCCTCCCCCTTGGGCCTCACCATAATATGCACCCCCAGCAGGAAAAGGAGAAAGAGGCTGGAAGGCACCTCGGGGGCTTCCGGGGGCCAGGCTTGGGAGTGGCGCACGTCCCTGTGCTGGTGTTCCATTGGCTAGAAGCCAGTCCCCTAACTGTGGCGGCAGATGGAAATGTAGTCCAGCCGCGTGTCCGAGAAGGGGGAAAGATATCGGTGACTAAGTCACCATCTCGGCCACAGGGACTTTCCCACATAGGAAGAACTCGGGGCAGGTTTGACCTGCTCAGTGATGCCTTCACAGACCAAGGTTCTGTCTGTTATGTCCAGCCTCCATCCCAGCAAATTAGCTGTTGCCCTCATGCTTGTTTCTTTGTGTTTGCAAGTGGCTGCTGAAGAACCAGACATCACATTTGCATTCCAGCTAGGAAGAAAGGGGACGGGATGGGGAATGGCACCAACCGCCTCTGTCCCCTTTTATAGGAAAGTGCACAAACTTTCCCAGAAAACCCTTCAGCACATAAAGTTTCACTGGGTCACATGGCCTCCCCTACCTGAAAGCGAAGCTGGGAAACCAGGGACAAGGACTGGTTTCCCAGGCTGATGGTGTTCCCTACCTGGGGTGAAGGGAAATGGGCATGGGGTAGGCAGCCAACGAGGTCTGCTACCATTGGGAAGACAGATCTCTGCAAAATGCAGCTGTGGTTGAATAGTGTTCCTCAAAACTCATGTCCACTCAGAATCTCAGAACTCGACTTCCCTCAGAAATAGGGTTTTGCAGATGTAATTAGTTAAAAATCTCGAGATCTAATTAGTTAAGGGGTTGGACCCAATGCAGGCTGAGTTGCCATGGACAAGAGGAAGCAGGGGGGTCTTCCCTGGTGGCGCAGTGGTTGAGAGTCCGCCTGCCGATGCAGGGGACGCGGGTTCGTGCCCCGGTCCGGGAGGATCCCACATGCCGCGGAGTGGCTGGGCCCGTGAGCCATGGCCGCTGAGCCTGCGCGTCCGGAGCCTGTGCTCCGCAGCGGGAGAGGCCACAGCAGTGAGAGGCCCGC
>NW_006779703.1:26638-93501 GCF_000442215.2 Lipotes vexillifer
CGTACCGCAAAAAAAAAAAAAAGAGGAAGCAGTGGAGCAGAGTGGAAGCTAGTACTAGACGGGTCAGAAGTTCTATGTGGCTGAACAACAGCTAAAACCTTGCTGTGAGTCTTCAACCAAACAAGGATAAATTTTGATAATACAGGCAAAACACATAGAGTCCAATCGTCTCATCTGCAGGAGGTATGTCCTAGAGTCACGCCCTGGTCCCAACATTTTCATCTGCTGACCAATACATGACCTTGTTCTATGTGTGTTTCTAGTTCAAGACACCTTATTGAATATATGCAGTTGGCTCATTAGTGTTGAACAATCACAGCCAATCACACTGTAACTCAGGCCTGAACAAAGCTTCTCTAACATATATTTTCCCCACAAGGCACATCGCAGCTTTGTCCTTAGGAACACACAAAGTTCTTCAGCACTAGGTCGGGGGTGATTTTAAAGAGCAAAGTCACCGACAAAAGAAAAAAAGTACAAAACCTGCAAAAAATGTAGCACTAAATAGGCCAAGAAAAGGACACGTAATGACAGGGTCAGAGCCAGACCAAGAAGGCAGAGTGTCTCCTGGTTCAGCCTCACCTGAGGAGTTGCAAAGAGCAGCTCAAAGTTTATACTGCTCTGCACATGTCCACAAATGACCCGAAAGCACCACAGGCATCGGTTTGGGGATTACAAATACATTTTAGCAAGTGGGCCGGATTGCAAATATGGAGTCCGCAGATAACGAGCAACCATGGCACTATAAAGATTTTGAACAAGCTTCTGCTCCACACAGGGGCCTGAGAGCCCTCCCCACCGGTGGGAAGGGGGGAATCCTGGGAGGGGTGGGGAATCCAGCAGGATCCGTCCAATGACCACAAGCTCAGAGTCAACGGACCCGGCTCTAACGGAAGCCAGGAGAAGCCGTCAGTAAATGTCTGGTCTGCATAACCACTTGCATATTTTTCATCTACTTAACCTCCTTTCATCTTAATTAGCCACTCACTCCCACATCGCATGAAGATAGCTGCCAGTTCCCAGAGCTCAGCAATGCCATCAGAACGGCAACAGGAACTCCATTTGGGGACGTGATCCAGTGACAGACGGACCAAGTGCTGGTCTTCACTTTTTTGAGCAGATTTGTGGGGAAGGGAGGGTTTGGGGCGTAGGGGAGGGCTCTCTATCCTGTTATGCAACGCTGTGTACTGCTCACTTTTAAGTTGTGAAGGTTTTGGAGATTTGGGGAATCAGAGCCCTGCAATCACAACTCAAATTATAAAATGAAACAGAGGAAAAGCAATCAATTGATCGGTCTTGTGGTCCCCTCAAAGGCTAAATAACTAACACCAGATTTCCGGTGGGACATAGGTTTGCTTCCTGGGACTGGTCAGCTTACACTGTGGCCCTTCGAGGAGCTTCTCTTGCCTCTTGTAAAGGTTTTGGCGTGTGCATCAGAAAGACGACTCTGAAGACATAATTCATGGAGCTGAAACAGGATTTTTACCCTAGAGAGGGTCGACCGGCTGGGTGTGGTCTCAGCCGGGTAGGCCTTTCTCTTGGGCAGGCAGGCACAGTCCTCTGGGCCCATCTTGTCATGCCCACACTTCCTTTTGCAAATGCCCATCAAAAAATTAGCAAGGATGCTCTGCATTCATGAGGGTGGTGAAAACGGTTGCTTTATCCATTGTTGGTAAGAGTGCAAAGTATTACTTTTCTGCTGAATAGCTTGGCAATTAATTTCAAAGCCTTGAAAATATGCACATCCTCCCTCATACTCCTCAGGATGGCTACTATGAAAAAATCAGGAAAATAACAAGTGTTGACAAGGATGTAGAGAAATTGGAACATTTGTGTGCTGTTGATAGGAATGTAAAATGGTGCGATCACTATGGAAAATAGTATGGCAGTTTCTCAAAAGGTTAATAATGGAACTACCAGATGATCCAGCAATTCCACTTCTGAGTATATACACCAAAGAATTAAAACCATGAATTCAAACAGATATTTGCACACCCATGTTTAGAGCAGCATTGTTCACAGTAGCCAAAAGGTGGAAGCTACCCAGGGTCCACTGACTGAGTAATGAATAAGCAAAATGTAGTCTAGGTATACAATAGAATATTGTTCAGCTTTAAAAAGGAAGCAAATTCCAATACATAGTACAATATGGATGAACCTCGAGGACATTATGCTAAGTGAAATAGGCCAGTCACAAAAGGATAGATATCGTGTGATTCCGCTTCTGTGAGGTCCCTGGAGTAGCCAAATTCATACAGACAGAAACGTAGGTGGTGGTTGCGAGGGGGAGGGAGGAGGGGTGTGGGGAGCTAGTGTTTAATGGGGGGTTCAGTTTCGCAAGGTGAAAAGAGTTCTGGAGACGGTGGTGATGGCTGTGGAACAATGTGAATGTACTTTGTTGCATCGCACTGCACATTTAAGAATGGTGAACATGGGCTTCCCTGGTGGCACGGTGGTTAAGAATCCACCTGCCAATGCAGGGGACATGGGTTCAAGCCCTGGTCTGGGAAGATCCCACATGCCGCAGAGCAACTAAGCCCGTGAGCCACAACTACTGAGCCTGCATGCCACAACTACTGAAGCCCGCGTGCCTAGAGCCTGTGCTCTGCAACAAGAGAGGTCACCTCAATGAGAAGCCCGCAGACCTCAACGAAGAGTAACCCCCGCTCGCCGCAACTAGAGAAAGCCTGCACACAGCAACAAAGACCCAACGCAGCCAAAAAAAAAAAAAAAAGAATTGTGAACATGGTAAATTTTATAATATTTTACCACAACTTTAAAAATATACATGTGAGTGATTTGACCTCATATTTCCACTTCTAGCTTGTTCTTTACCTGATTAACCTTCAATTACAAGGATTTACTTACAAGCATGTTCTTATCAGCATTATTATTGCAAAAAAAGAAAAAATCAAACCTCAATATGTTCAATAATAAAGAGTTAATTAGAATTCTGCATAAGCATTAAAAATAATGGTACAAAAATATATTTGTTGATCCAGTTTTTAGAAAATAATTATATATTCATATACATGGAAAAATATGAAAAGATCTATAAAAATGTTAGTTAAGATTCCTCTGATTAAGGTAATTTTTTTCTTAATTTTGCTTAATCTGTATTCTCTGCTTTTATTCATGTAACTGTGTAATAGCTAAAACTTTACAAGTCAAAACATTATCCTGGAGAGGTAACATGGTTTTTGAAGCATTATTATTATAACTGATATTGCTTGAGCACTGGTAATATGTCAACTGTTATTACACAAATTATCCTATTTAATCATCAAAGAATTAGGTAATATAAAGTCTTCCCGTTGTACAGTTGAAAAGCCTAAGTTGGTCTCTAATTAGATAATGATGTGTACACCTTACCATTTCCAAAACACTTTAACACATGATTTTATTGCATCCCTGACCGTAGATGAAAGGCATAAGGCAGAAATTATCCCCATTTCACAGATGGGAAAAATGAGGTGCAAAGAGGTTTAGAGATGCATTTGGTCAAGTTCACAAATCTCGCAAATGCTATAGCTGGGGCTTGGGATCTTGCTTCTTTACTTCACTATATTGCCCATCCATTTGACAATTGGGAGAAAAAGAAGCAGTTAAATACTCTGGCGTCGAGTGTGGAGATGGAGGAAATGGGTCGAGATTGCCGGAGTTGCGTCAGCAGCACAGAAAGGCGGGCCCTAAGGCTGTCCTTGCCAGTTGGGTGCCCTCTCCGTGCCTCTGAGTTTGCACCTGGGGCTGCCTTGAGACCACCTTCATATTAACTGGTTAAAAATTAGAAGATTTTTTAATTTCTCAGTCCCCGAAGCAAGCTGCAGTGGATTGAATGGTGGCCCCCAAAAGATATGCCCACCCATCACCTGTAAATGTGAGCTTATTTGACCAAAGGGTCTTTGCAGTTGCAATTAAGTCAAGGATCTCAAGATGAGATCGCCCATGAGATCAATTAGGGCAGGCCCTAAATCCAACGACAGGTGTTTTTATAAGGGAAGAGAAGGGGAGAAGACACAAAGCAGAGAAGGTGACGTGAAGGCAGAGATTGGACGGATGCATCTATGCGCCATGGAGTACCAAGGATTGCCGGCGACACCTGGAAGAGGGAGAGAAGCCTGGCACATGTTCTCCCCTGGAAGCTTCAAAGAGAGTTACACATGTGCCACATCTTCTTTTTCCATGTGGTACATGACTTCTTTTTGAATTATGGTTTTCTCAGGGTATATGCCCAGTAGTGGGATTGCTGGGTCATATGGTAGTTCTATTTTTAGTTTTTTAAGGAACCTCCATGGAATATTACTCAGCCATAAAAAGAAACGAAACTGAGTTATTTGTAGTGAGGTGGATGGACCTAGAATCTGTCATACAGAGTGAAGTAAGTCAGAAAGAGAAAAACAAATACCATATGCTAACACATATATATAGAATCTAAAGGGGAAAAAAGTGGTTCTGAAGAACCTAGGGGCAGGACAGGAATAAAGACGCAGACGTAGAGAATGGACTTGAGGACACAGGGAGGGGAAAGGGTAAGCTGGGATGAAGTGAGAGAGTGGCATGGACATATATACACTACCAAAGGTAAAATAGGTAGCTAGTGGGAAGCAGCCGCATAGCACAGGGAGATCAGCTCGGTGCTTTGTGACCACCTAGAGGGGTGGGATAGGGAGGTTGGGAGGGAGACGCGAGAGGGAGGGGATATGGGGATATATGTATAGGTATAGCTGATTCACTTTGTTATACAGCAGAAACTAACACACCATTGTAAAGCAATTATACTCTAATAAAGGTGTTAAAAAAAATGATTTAGACAAGGAAGATGACTTGATTGCAGACTTCTGGCTGCCAGACCCATGAAGGGTTCCATTTCTGTTGTTTTCAGCCACCAAGTTTGTAATAATATGTTATAGAGACCCTAAAAACTGGTCCACAGGCACATTCCCATGGGGTGGGAAACTGCTCTAATTAACTTACCAGTGGTACCTGCCCACACACACACTGTTTCCCTCCAGCTCTTGGTCATGATGAGGCTTCCAGAAAAGGGCAAATGAGGGCTGAGTCTGCGAGGAGGGCGCATGACCCACTGAAACAGGGAAGATGTTGGCCTTTACTCCATGGGCCAAGTGCAGAGTGGACCACCTGGGCCAAGAGACCCCGGCTGCTGGCCCCGCATGAGCAGTAAGCTGCTCCTGACCGGCAGTCCTGTGATGGGGCCAGGATACGGAGCTTCCCAGGGTGCACCACTCTGAGGGCATCCTCGTGGTCAATGGCCCCAGCCCACATGGCCCCCAGGTCTGCCTGTGATGAAAGCTTCAAGTGTCGGCTTAGAGGACCCCTTTGCAGTGCCCCTGACCCCTCACCTACCCCTACCCCTAACCTAACCCTCCCCTCGTGCCACACTCACATCCGCTCCAGACCCTAGCTTGGCCTTTTTGGGGGTCCCCACCACCACTTCGCATCCCACATGGCTACATCCATGGGAGCTCCAAGACGGTGAGGTCTCTTTTGCCCCCTGCCATTCCCAGGCCCCAGGACACTGCCCAACACACAGCTGGCGCTCCAGTACTGCATTGACGGACTGAGTTTAAGTCAAAGTATCATCTAAAATTCAGATGCCGGATGCATCTCAGGGGTCTCATTGCTTCTGAGGGAAGAGGGGTGTCAGGTATGCCTCACACACACTCCACCCACCCAGCAGGGGACAGTCCCCATGCATGTCCTCTTGGTGCCCTGTCTCTCTGCGTCTTTGCCTGGGGCCTTTCCGGCCATGGGCACTTGCTTGGTCCTAGGTAGGGCAGCCCAGAAGCACCGGGGACTTACAGCCTGGGTGGTGAAAGATGGGAGTCAGTGAACAGAAACCCCAGATTTCTAGTCTCCCAAGGGAACAGCAAGCAGCTCCTCAGAGGACTCAGGGGCTGAGGCCCAAAGTCCACACAGCACCCTGCTCACCCGCCACCCCTCACCAGCTTTCCTCCCTCCCCAACTCCTCACCTGGGATCCCTCCCAAATCAACCATGTGCATCCGCCTTCCTCATGGGGTCAGTTTTCAGGGGTGCCCACACTAACACGAGGCAAGGGCACCACGTCAGCCCACTCCCACCCAACAAGAACATGTGCTCTTTGTAGCTCAGAAAGTCATGTGGGCCTCAGTTTAGTCTGGAAAGGTTTCCTTCCCAAATCACCAGACGCTTTACACTCTCTGGCAGTAATCTAGATCCTGAATCTGCAAAGCACTAGTCCCTGCCACGCAAAACAGCCATTCGGCACACGTTCTTGGCGGGTGAGTTGCTAATTCAAAAGTTCGAGACACAAGCCAGAGGCCAGTGTGCCTCCTTTTCATGTTTGACAGTTTTCACATGGGCAACTCGTGGGCTCCGTGATCTGCCTGGGAACAGGCTTGTTCAGCTGCTGCTGCACATGGGCAGAGAACAGGCAGAGGCAGAGATTTTTAGGGATTGACTTCCTTCCAACTGGGAAACATGTCTTCAAACCAGGAATGCTGCCGTGGAATGCCTTGGACCCACGCGTGGGAGGGGACCATGCCTGCTGGGGGACAGAGCCTCTCCAGCCAGCTGTGCCCTCCCCCCAAGCCCACCAACACGACCTGCTCCCGTTCTCCAGGGACCACCACGCCGCCACCTGCTAGCACTCCACCTGGACACCCATGCCTGGCCCTGCCGTCCAAACCACCCCAAGGCTGAGATCTCCATCAGCCTGTTTGTCTTGGCCCAGAGATCCTCATGGCTTTTCAGTCATTCTAAAAACCAGCTCATGGCTGTCTTCAGTTTCTTGTTGGAAGAATGTAAAAGCCACGCATCAGCTGGGCTGATAGCATGGTGACAGGAAACAAGGAAATTTACTCAACTGAACAGTGGAAACTGGCAGTTAGACTCAACAACCACAGAAACCAATTTTCTCTAAGGAGATGGACTGAACCGAAAAATCAGCTGCCAACTACACACGGCTCAGCTGGTAGTGGATGAAAGTGCACCTCCCAGGGGAGTCAGGCTAGCTGAGGCCTCCAGGCAAGGAGGCCTGGCCACAGTAAGGCAGCCCAGGGCAGGGGGGGGGGGCGGGGGGAGAGAGCCTAGGAGGGCCATCCAAGGGGTGACATTTTATAACATTTTTTCTGAATATAAATTAACAAGTATTTATATTATGGAAAACTTGGAATCTCGAAAACTTGGAATCTTGAAAACTTTTAAAACACTGGTTGAATTTACAAGCTCAGGTCACGCCTTTTCATGCTGCTTTAAAACTCTTTTTAAACCTACTTTTCACATTTGCATGCCATCATTCCATTATAGCATAATTTATGCAAGCATTCTCCTAGTAGTAGACAATTATGCTATTTCCAGATGATTGTGGACAATCGCCATGGACATCTTTGTTTATAAATCTTGTCTCCCTTTACGCAAAAGCATAAGTACTGAGTCAAAAGTATGACCCCTCCTTTTAATATTTAAAATAACAATTTTATTATAGAAATGACACATACTTATCAAAGAAAAAACAAGTTTAAATAAAAAAGTAGTGTTGGGAATAAAGACATAGACGTAGAGAATGGACTTGAGGACACGGGGAGGTGGAAGGGTAAGCTGGAATGAAGTGAGAGAGTGGCATGGACATATATGCACTACCAGATATAAAACAGATAGCTAGTGGGAAGCAGCTGCATAGCACAGGGAGATCAGCTCAGTGTTTTGTGACCACCTAGAGGGGTGGGTTAGGGAGGGTGGGAGGGAGACGCGAGAGGGAGGGGATATGGGGATATATATATATAAGTATAGCTGATTCAGTTTGTTATACAGCAGAAACTAACACACCATTGTAAAGCAATTATACTCCAATAAAGATGTTAAAAAAAAAAAAAAAAAAAGCAGTGTCGGAGTTTCAGTTTCCACTCCAGCATGTAGGAGCTTGGAAGTCGTAACTCTGTCCTAACCAGAAGTAAAAACCTGAACAAACTGAAAAATTAACAATTCTTCTTGGATCCGTCAGAGAAGTGTTGGTCACAGGGAAAACTACTGCTCCCAAAACTGGAGAGATGGCCAGGTAGACACTGAGACTCACTACTTACCAGAGCAGAAACCTACCAGGAGAAATGTCCCCAGGAACCAGTGCCTGGGCAGAAAAGCCTGAACTGTAATGGGTGAATTGCTGGAGGCTCAGTGCAGGTAAGTCTGAGAGGTAAAAACTCCAGGGGGATCCAGTCATCAGGGACCCCACACTTCTGTGAGCGACACCACCAGGGGCTCAACCAGGTTCTCTCAGTGAATACTGGAGAAAAATCCCCTCATGCTCCTGGCATGGGGAGGGGAAAAGAAGCATTTTGGAATAGGTGAGACATCTGTCCTGGGAAGAAACTAGTTAACCAGAGCCTAACCCTCCGGGTTTTATCAGACCCTAACTGTCCTGGAGGAAGGAAAATCCCCAACTCCCACCTATGCTAGCCCTCCTCTCCCGCCTAAGGGAGGAGGAAAAAACTGAGAAACAGTCATGAAGTTCACAGTCCAGAGGCACAGGCTCATAAAAAGAATGAGACCTAATCATAGGACCATAGTACCTCCCCTCCACCACAACTCACCACCACAGCACTAAGGGCCTATTTACAGCAGTTCCTCTAACCCAGAACATCAGCTCTGGCTATCAGGAAAAAAATTACAAGACATACTAAAAACCAAAATCCACAGTTTGAAGAGACAGAGCAAGCACAGAACCAGACTCAGATATGGCAGGCATGTTGGAATTACCAGACGGGGAATTTAAAATAACTATGATTAACATGCTAAGGGCTCTAGTGGATAGAGTAGATAGCACACAAGGGCAGATGAGCCATGTAAGCAGAGAGATGGAAATCCTAATAAAGAACCAAAAAGAAATGCTGGAGATCAAAAACACCATAACAGAAATGAAAAAATGCCTTTGATGTGCTTCTTAGTAGACTAGACACAGCAGAAGAAAGAATCGCTGAGCTTGCAGATAAATCAATAGAAACTTCCAAAACAGAAAAGTAAAGAGAGAAAAAAAAAGACTGAAACTGAAAACAGAGCAGAATGTCCAAATCTGGGATATTCACCAATTAAAAGAGATTGTCAGAATGGATCATAAAACAAGACCCAACTATATGTTGTCTACAAGAAACCCACCTTACATATAAAGACTTATGTTTCTTCCATTCTAATTTGGAAGCATTTTACTTTTTTCTTGCCTGATTGCTCTAAGACCTCCAGTACTATGCTGAATAGGAGTGGTGAGAGTGGACATCCTTGTGTTCTTGATCTTGGAGGAAAAGCTTTCAACGTTGCAGCATTTAGTACGATGTTAGCTGCGGGCTTGTCATATGTGACCTTGAATCATGTTGAGGTATGTTCCTTCTATACCCACTTTGTTGAAAGTTTTTATCATGAAAGGATGTTGAATTTTGTCTATTTTTTTCTGCAACAGTTCAGATGATTATATCATTTTATCTTTCATTCTATTAATGTGGTGTATCACATTTATTGATTTGTGTATCTTGAACCATTCTTGCATTCCAGGGATAAATCCCACTTGATTATGGTATATGACTGATCATTTTAATGTGCTGTGGAATTCAATTTACTAGTATTTTGTTGAGAACTTTGCATCTATATTCATCAGGGGTAATGGTCTGTAGTTTTTTTTCCCTGCAGTGTGCCTGTCTGGCTTTGGTATCAGGGTAATTCTTGCCTTGTAAAATGAGTTTGGAAGTGTTCCCTCCTCTTCAGTTTTGTGAAAAAGTTTGAGAAGGATTGGCATCAAGTCTACTTTAATGTTTGGTAGAATTCACCATGAAGCCATCTGGTCCTGGGCTTTTATTTGTTGGCACATTATTCATTACTGATTCAATTTCTTTGTTATTGGTCTGTTTAGGTTTTCTATTTCTTCATAATTCAGTCTTGGTAGGTTATATGTATCTAGGATTTATCAGTTTCTTCTAGGTTGTCCAATTTGTTGGAAAAAGTAAAATGCTTCTGTTTGCAGATGACATTATCTTATACATAGAAAATCTTAATTCTCCCCCAAATCTGTTAGAACTAATAAAACTATTTCAGTAAAGTTGTAGGATACAAAGTCAGCATACAAAAATCAGTTGTGTTTCTATACACTAACAATGAAATATCTGAAAAAGAAAACAATCCCATTTACAACAGCAGCATAAGCAATAATACTTAGAGTAAATTTCACCAAGAAGGTGAAAGATCTATACACTGACAAGTATGAGACACAGAGGAAAGAAATTGAACAAGACACTAATAAATGGAAAAGTACTCCATGTTCAGAGATTGGAAGAATTAATACTGGTAAAATGTCCATACTACCCAAGGCCATTTACAGATTCAACGCAAATGCTATCAAAATTCCAATGACAATTTTCACAGAAATAGAAAAAACAATTCTAAAACTCATGGAACAACAAAAGGCTCTGAATAGCCAAAGTGATCTTAGAAGCATCACACTTCCTGATTTCAAACCATATTACAAAGCTATAGTAATCAAAACAATGTAGTATTAGTATAAAAGCAGATACATAAAGAGCCCAGAAATGAAACCATGGAACAATGGAACAGAAATAAACCCATGCATATACAATCAACTAATATTTGACAAGGGATCCAAGAATACTCAATGAGGAAAGGATAGTCTCTTCAATAAATGGTGTTGGGAAAACTGGACAGCCACATGCAAAAGAATAATACTGAACCCTTCTGTTACTGCTTCCTCTGGAAAAGACAAAACTATGGAGGCAGTAAATGTATCAGTGGTTGCCAGGGAGGGATGAGTAGGCAGAGAGCAGAGGATTTTTAGGGAAGTGAAACTATTCTGTTTATACTATAATGGTGAATATATGTCATTGTACATTTGTCAAAACCCACAGAATGGACAACACCAAGAGTGAACTCTAGTGTAAACTATGTACTTTGAGTGATGATGATGTGTCAATGCAAGTTCATCAATTGTAGCAAATGTGCCCCTCTGGTGCAGGATGTCCCTGCCCACACTTTGATTTCAGACCTCTGGCCTCCAGAACTGTTACAGTAGCCACAGGAAACCAATACACAGTGAGCAGCCAGATAGTTACAATCTGGGTTTCACCCCTCACATCTTACTGCATCCCATCACTTCTCCATTCATTTATCCACTTCTCCATCCATCCATTAATCTATATTCGGTTTTTTTTTTTTTTTTTACAGAACACAAGTTAAATTGCAAATACTAATACATTTCCCCCTAAACACCTCAGCATACTTATAATTAACTAGAACTCAGTAATAGTTTTTTTCTTTTGATGTAAAATTTATATACAATGCACAAATCTTAAGTGTATATTTGTCAAGTTTTGACAAATCCAAACTCCTTTCAAAATATAGAATATCACTGTCCCCCTTCCCAGCCAATCTTCTGCATTCCACAAAGGCAACCTGGTCCAATTTTTCCTTCCATAGAATAGTTTTGGCTATTCTAGGATTTTATATAAATGGAACCATAAGTATGTATTCTTATGAGTAAGGCTTCTTTCAGAAATGCAGCATAAATTTTTAATTTTCACCCATGTTGTTATATGCATCAATAGTTTCTTCCTTTTTCTGCCAAGGAGGCAACCATTGTGTGAATTAACCCGGTCTCTTATTGAGGTACACCTGGGCTGCTTCCAATTTGGGGGTATTATCTTCAAAATGACTGTGGACATGTTTGTACAAGTCTTTTTGGGAGCACACGTTGTTATTTCTCTGGGATAAACACCTAGAAGAGAATTGTTGGGTCATAGCGTAAGAAACTACCAAGGACTGGGTTTTCCAAAGTTATTATACCACATACATTCCCACATATATTCTGGTTGCTCCCTGACCTTGACGACATTTGGTGTCATCAGTCTTTTTCATTTTAGCCCTTAAGGTAAGTGTATACTGGTATAGAAGTGGCCACACTTTTATTAACACTTTTCCACATAATCAGACTTTTCTTATTCTGCTAAATATTTTAAGGCATGATTTTAACTGGCTGCATATTATTATTGGTATAAATGGACCATAATCCAGTTAATTGCTTCCCCTTCGTCCACTCACTCTTTTAAAATGTAAGTATTGCTTCCTCCTATATTGCAGCCACAGACACAGTCCCTGGCCCTGGAGGCCGTGATCTAGTGAGGGACACACATGTGTCCACAGGCAATGACGGTGCATGAAATATTGGCCCAAGTACAGGGTCTTAGGGGGACCCTTAGAGGAGACACCTGGCTCTTTGAGATTAGAAAAGGTTTCCAGAAGTGACAACCAAGCTAAGTCTCAAAGAATGAGTACAAATTCCACAGGACAAGGTGGGTGTGTAAGGATGAGGCACACGATACAAATGGAGTAGGGCTTCCTCCCTCCAGTGGTTGCCCTAGACTCCTGCTGTGTCCATCCAGGGAAGGGCAGGACACAGAGGGGCCTGGGAAGGTCTTCCCTGGCTGGTCCCATCCCGCTGACCTAAGCCCAGCTCAGTGCTCCTGGGGCTTAAAGTGGACTCTTCACATTGGGTGAGTTCTCTGGAGACACCCTCCCTCCCATCACTGGACTTCTCCCCTCAGTCCTCTTGGCAAAAGCAAATGTTACTCATCCTCCCCCACCCTAAATGACGGCGCCACCTCTAGCTCCTTCCTGCCGAGGACTTCCCACCCGTTCAGGTGACCCTCATGGACAGGATCTAGGTTGACCCCGGCCCAGCTCTCCATGGTAGACCCTAAGCCAGCCCTCTATGGTTGACCCCTGTGCCAACTCTCTACTGTTGACCCAGGGCTGGCCATTTATGGTTGACCTCCGAGTGGTCTCTCTGTGGTTGACCCCTGGCCATCTCTCTGTGGTTGACCCCAGGATGGCTGTCTGTGGTGTGGGGCCCACACGAGGTCTCTGGGAGTCCAGACAAAAGCTCCTACTCTGCTGCTACAGCCCTGGCATACAGCCTCTCACCCCAAGGGAGTCAGGGTCTCCCAAGTGCAGAGCACCCATATCAAGTCTCCCCAGAAACATCCTGGAAGCAGCTCTCACTAGGCCCAGGGTCAGAATGAGACACCCCTCACCCCGTGCCCTTCCAGGGCAGGGCTCCCCAAACAGCTCTGTCCAAAGGAACCCCCTCTAGTTTCCAGGGATCCTCTTCTTGGCCTCTCCCCCTCTCCTGTTGGCTGGAACCGGTGGTCCACTCAGGATTTAAAGCTGGCTTCCTTCCACCACCTTTGCAAGCCCACCGCAGTGGCCTCGCAGCTCCTCTGGACAATGGCGTCTGTCTCCGCGGCCTCATATGGGAGGGTCCCATCTTCACATCCTGGTTCACTCGCTTTTCCACGCTCTCTCCCCTCCCCCCAGCCTCTGGAGTGTTTATCAACTGAGGGTGGAAAAACTGTTTCTCATTCATTCTGCATTCTTCCCAAGTCTGCTGTTTATAACATTGGGTGCACAAAAATTTAACCTTTAAAGACTACAAAGAACTTTTCTCAATGTACAGTCTCATCCGGGAAGTTTCAAATGTTAATTTTGAAACTCAAAACCTGAAAATGCTCTATTTGTTCTCTCTTGTGCTGTAGGGGCCTCCCTTCTTTGAGACGTGGATCTCGCACAAGATGCTGGCGGCTGGAGGATCTTGAGGGAAGGGTCATCTGATAAACGTCACTGCCGGGAATGAAGCCTCCGTGCCCCCCCCCCGCTCAGCGCTGGTCCAGCCACCTCTACCTCTCACCTCATCTCAGCTCTGCCGGGGGCTCCCACCTGCTCTCCCTCCACCTCCCTCCCCTTCCTCTCACCTAACAGCCGGTCTCTCTCCAGCGGCAGCTAGAGTGGTCTTCCTCAAACTTCAGCTGGGCGGCACTGAAAGCTTTCCGCAGTCTCCCATGGTACATTCAATGAAACTCAGTCATCTTACGAGGCTTGAAGCCCCCGTGATCCAAGCCAGCACCCCCTCCCAGCCCCTCTCAGTGTCTCCAGCACACATGCACCCAGGTCTTTGCTCCCTCTGGACCTTCTCACACCCAGTGTCCCACTGCCTCGACCGCTCTCCCCAGTGTTATGTGGAGACAACACCTTAACTTCTATGAGTTAACTTAAATGTTACTTCCTCAGGGAGGCCTGACTACACAATCTAGGTAATGTCCCCATGGTTTTCTCTGGGTGCGCATAATTTCTTTCACAAATTACGATTAACTAATTGTACAAATTATCACAAATTACAATTATGTACTTTACAATCTGTTCACCCATTTATGAGATATTTCCCTCACTATAAACTGTAACTCCGTGAAACTCCAGAATACGGTCCATAGTCAGTGCTCACCAAAATGCCATCACAGAGCCAATAAATGAATGAATGAACGAATGAATCAATCAATCAAGGAAATCTGGCACGTTGGAAGCTTTCAGTTGGTTGTGCTTTGCAAGAAAGCCCAGGCACACGGAGGAAGAAAAAGGCCAAAGGAAGATTGCAAGGACAAAGAGGCTCCAGGCTTCTATTATAAACAGTGCTGCCAAGAACCCACTGGCATGGAAATGTCTGTGTGTCTCTGGTTCTTTTTTAAAACTAAGTAACAGGAAATGGAAGTACTGGGCCAAATGGTACAAACATTCCCAAGCCTTTACATATACGTTGCCTTCCAGAAAACTGTCAGTCAACAAAAGTGTGTATCTGTCCCTCTAGCCCTGTGGATACTACTGGGTGAGATTGAGATTAGAGGAAGAGAAGGAGTCTAAAAAGAAGAAAATAAACGGAGACGTGCAGACACAGCAATGTATGGTTAACCCAGCACTGACGGACACAACAAAAAAGTCTAAACGTGGGTCTGGGGCCGACTGCACTGTCTGTCCATGCTCTTCTCTTGCAGCCCCCCTTCCGTGACCCCCCCCATCCCTGCACACACACCTCTTTCCCATCCCTCCGTGCTGGGCTTGGCCAATGGGATGTGAGCAGGTGTGATGGAAGCAGAGGCTTTGAACAGTTCTTGCACTTCTGCCCCCTCCGTGAGAGCCGCGTGCCCCGAGGAACCAACGGGTCCAAAATGAGGAAGTGTGTGTAGCAGTCCCCACGGTCTCAGTGGAGTCCCCGCTGTCCCCAGGTGTGTGTGCTCTGTGAGGACCAGGTAAGGTGGCCAGGAGGAGTGGGCAGGACGGTTGGGAGGACACCGCCATGTTTGAGCTAGGGCTGGCGGTGATTGGATTAGGGCAATAGGTGTACAGAGTAAAAGTAAATAAATAGATTTTTGGGATATGAAACTTAGAGGACTTACTGGCAGATCAGTGTGGTGGATTTAAAGTGACCACAGATTCCTCAGTCAAGAGATGGGGTCTTTTCCCAATAACATGTGACAGAAGTGACACTGAGTAAATTCCAAGGTTGGGCCCTAAGAACTGCAGCCTTCACTTTTGCTTGAGAAGCCCGATCCATCTGGAGAAGCCCCTGCAGGGAAAACCAGGGAACTCTGCTTGGTAGCCTTGCTGAGCTCCCAGCCAACAGCCAGCACCACTGCCGGCGAGGTGAGTGAACCACACCCAACGTCCCAGCCCTGAGGACAAGGGTGCAGCCAAGACCAGGGGAGCGGAAGGGTCAGCCAGCTGAGCACAGTCAACCCAGAAACTCATGAAGGAAAACAAATGGTGCTGCTGTGGCTTCCATACACTAAGTTTATAGTTTACTACTTTGGAGGAGCTTCAACCAAGGAGCCCCACCCACACCTGGACCTGATTTAGAGATGAAATCCTGGGCCTCAAGCCTGAGTCTGATGCCAGAATGGACCAGGGTAAAAGGATTTCGTTTATCAAGCGAATGTAAATAACTTTGGCCATAGAGAAGACTACAGACTGAAGATGGCCCCATGTTCTTTGCTGCTCTTCCCATGAAGAAGCCAAGCCGGGTAGAAGGGCCACATGGAGGACCACCAAGGAGCTCTGATTCACAGCCCTGTCCCCTCCAGCCCCCAGCTGAAAGCCAGCACCAACTGGCAGCCGTAAGGCTGAGCTGTCTGGAGACACCAACTCACTTGATCCTCCACTTGACTGCAGCCCCACCCAGAACAAGATGGAACCAAAGAACCATCCAGCTGAGACCAATCAACCCAAGAATTCAGGAGATAAGAAATGGTTGCTATGCTTTAAGCCACTAGGCTTTGGGTGAGTTTGTTATGCAGCAATGGATTGTGGAAGCTACAGGTGTGAGAGGAAAATAGGAATCAAGAGCAGCTCCAGGATCTTTGGCCCGAGCACTGGGTGAACGGTGGTGTGGTTGGACCACAGGGGAGAGAATAGGACTTTATACAGGGATGGAAATCAAGAGTTCGGGGTTGGACTTTTTTCTTTAATTTATTTATTTATCTGGCTGCGTCGGGTCTTAGTTGTGGCACGCGGGACCTTCGTTGTGGCCTGCAGGATCTCTCACAGTGGCACATGGGCTTCTTTGTTGCAGTGCACGGGCTTCTCTCTAGTTGGGGCATGTGGTCTCTAGAGCACTCGGGCTCAGTGGTTGCGACACGTGGGCTCTCTACTTGTGCAGCACGGGCTCTAGAGCGTGTGGGCTCAGTTGCCCTGTGGCATGTGAGATCTTAGTTCCCCGACCAGGGATCGAACCCGCGTCCCCTGCATTGGAAGGCATATTCTTAACCACTGGACCCCTAGGGAAGTCCCGGGGTTGGATATTTTAAGTTTGAGGTGCCAGCTAGACATTGAGTTGGAGGTGGTGAGTAGGCAACTTCGGGTGCAGGGGAGAAGTTTGTATAAATTCAGACTCATCGCTGGGTCCAGGTGTACACGGCCAGTGTTGGGATGGAGTCCCCTGGACATAGGAAGGGGTGGGCTCTGATACACACCAACTCTGAGAGGCTGCGGGGGACGCGGCAGGTGCCTGCAAAGCCTGGGAGCCGGGGAAGAAGTCGGGGAGATGCCAGAAAATGAGGGCCAGTATCCTGGGAGCAAAATGAGATAATGTTTCACGGAAAGGTTGTGAGCAAAGGTGCTGAGTCGGTGGGTGAGCCGAGCACCGAGGATTCACCCTTGGAAGGGCCGGGAGATCTTCCGCGACCCTGAGAGCATCTCCATGATGCTGAAAGTGGAAGCCGGTGGGAGAAGGTTGAGAAGCAAAGGGGGGCAGGGGGAGGAACTGGAGAGAGGAGAGAGCAGGTCGGCTACACTTTCAAGAAACTTGGTCTAAGAGCACAGAGGCATGACGCAAGGGCTGAAGGGAGACGCGGGGCTGCGAAAGCGTTTGTCAGGATACAAGCTATTCAGCATGTTTCTAAGGGTGCGATCTAGAGAGCAGAAGACTCGGTGGTGACGGCGTGAAGATCCTGAGCAGTTGAGAGGGGTCTGCGAGCAGGGCTGGTCCTGGGAGCAGAGAGACATCACCCTCCGCCACGTGGGCAGCCAGCCAGGTGGGTGTAGACGCAGGTGAATTTGTAAATTGGGTGATGAGGGCTTCTCGCTGATAATGAGGACTTTCAAATAGAGTGAGGACATCAGTTGGGATTGAAGAATGGAGAAAGGGTATTAGGAATATGAAAAGAAGGACGAAAGGGCGGTAAGGCTGTGAGGGAGCGGGTTACTAAGGAAGTGAGTGGGCATGACCACAGCTTGGAGCAAAGACAGCAGAGGGTGTTCCTAAGAGGGAAAGGAGAGAAGGCCTGAGAAGGAGTCCCCAGGAAGGAAAATACAATGTGTCTCTGAGCTGGAGAATTACTTTGTGCGCCCTCTCCTCTCTCTGTAGCCAGCAAGTCCTACTAGAAAGTCACCTGCATCTCGGGATGAGCAGGAGCCTGGTAATATGTCTCCCCTTGGACAACTGGGGCTGTGACCTTGAAGACGATGGAAAGGGGGCTCCACTGCCCAGGAAAAAAAGGTGGAATCAGAACTTCTGTGCTTTGAGACTGAAAAGAAAAATCTGCCCCAAATGCTAGCAACTAGTGATCTGTCTTCATTATTTCTCTCCTTTCTGACTTCCTGCAGGTTTCAAAGTTTTCAAGATAAAAGTTGGGGGAGGAGGAAAGGAAGTTCTGCTTGAGCTCTTAAGGTGTAAATCTTCAGGTAAGAAAAGGGAACCGACTGGGGCTCTGGGTTCTGGAGCCTAGGCCACACTGCCCCGTCATCCTAAGAGAGCCGGGCTCTGGGGAGATGATGGAATATAGGTTTGGAACGTAAGTCGGGGCACAGGAGCAGGAAGTTGTCCACCTCAGCAAGGTGGAGGCCACCTGTCCTCTGAGCCAGACCAGTGAGGCAGCGGGCCTCTGGGTGACCAGCCAGCCTGTTAGACCCTAGACCGCCAGCCCTAGACAGTGATGCCACATGGCAGGAAGAGGTGCTACGTGGCTGGGGACTGACTACCCTGCACAGAAATCAGGCACAAGGACCCCAACACCCAGACTGCACAAGACCTGGCGTCTTGGGGGGGATGGGGAGGGAAATATTCAAGAGAGAAAAATCTAGTACCTTCCAAAAAAAAAACGTAGGGCACATATTTCAGGGAGCAAAATGGCCTTTCGCAGGCCCCGGAGTTTGGTAGGACAAGGAAGCACCCACTCCCTCCATCAGTGGTCAGTGCTCGACGTGCCCACGCTGTGCTAGGCCCCAGCGAGGACCAGCACACATGTCTCTGTCCTCCTGGGATGCCCAGCGCAGCGTGGAAGCTGCCGGTGGGCGGGTCTGACGGCAGAGCTGGGGACCAGGTAGGGGGAAAGCAGTAGGACTGAATTCAGACTTGGCCGGTCAGGAAGGCTCCCCAGGGAATGAGATCCAGTGAGACCGGGTTCTGGAGAAAGCCCTCCTCCTGGTCACGTCCTCACATGGCCTTTCCTTAATGCCCTCGTGCACAGGGAGAGGGAGGGCTTCCTCTCTTCCTAAGGGCCTCGATCCCACCGTGGACCTGTTAGGGGAACCACCGACTGAAACCACGCACCCTGGCCAGGCCCTACAGTAACCACTTGCGTGAGTTCTCTTACTACAGGAGGTAAGGAACTCGGAACTAACAAACTACCACCAACTGGAAGAATTCAGGAAAGGTCAAAAAGAGAAAGTAGACACCAGTCTATATGTCCTACCAACCTCCCAGAATCCTTCTCGCTGGAATCCACGTTGGCTGAGCCATGCACACACCACCAGGAAGGACCCTGAGTCAGAATGGTTGGCCAGAGACAACCCGGAAACTAACCCCATCACCATAAAACCCCAGACTGGGAGCCACGCGGCAGAGCGGTCCTCCTGGGTCCTCTCACCCTCCTGTTCTCCGCCCGGGCGCCCCTTCCCAATAAAGTCCCCTGCTTTGTCAGCACGGGTGTCTCCTCGGACAATTCATTTCCGAGTGTTAGACAAGAGCCCACTCTCGGGCCCTGGAAGAGGTCCCCCTTCCTGCAACAGACCCACACTCATGACCTCATATAACCCTATTCACCTCCCAAAAGCCCCACCTCCTCATACGGGGCCCTCATAATCACATTGGGGATTAGGGTTCCAGCGTAGGAACTTGGGGGGATGCAAACATCCAGCCCATAGCAGAAGCGACAGGACCAGATGCGCGTATCGGAAAGGCAATGTACACAATGAATCAGAAGGGAGCTTGACAAGCGGGAAGAAAGGGAGAGGTGAGGGTACCTGCAGGGAAGAGGAGAAAGGCTGGTGGGTCTGAGAGGAGGGGGCAGGCGGGACCCACAGAGCCCCCAGCACTGCCTCCTGGCACAGGGGCCTTCACAGTGCAAGGCCTAAGTGAGCCCCTAGGCTCAGCCCCTGGTCAGCTGAAGGGAGGGGCCCGGGCACTAGGCCTTTAGCACTTCTGGTTCTTCTCTTGCTGGCTGGCCACATGGTAGATTTGGAAGGCAGGAGGCACGTGACTCACTCTGACCAATTAGATGTGGGCAGAAGCACCCTGAGTCACCTCCACAGGAAGCATTGAAGAGCCAGTGAGTGGGTTATGGTCACACTTCTCCCCGTCCCGTGCCATCCTAGCCCACAGGGTCCAGAGAGTGAAGCCTCGAAAGCCTGAGCCCCTCACCAAGTGGTCAGCGTGGTGAATGGCAAACAAGTGTCTGTTGCTCAAGCCGTGAGAACTTGCTTAAGCCTCTGAGATCTGAGGCGTGTTTGTTACCACACTTGACCTAGCCCATCCCTGACTGATACATCCCCTCTCTCACTCCATCACAGGATGGGGGCCTCGGGCTGCAGGTCACATTTCCCTTTTCTCCAAAACAGCGCCATTAGCAGGACCGAAGTGCTTGCTTACAACATTCTGGGCACTGTTTTAAGGGCTTTATTTATATTGACTCATTTCTCACCACAAGCCCATGAAGGGGTTACTATTCTTGTCCTCATTTTAAAGATGGAGAAACTGAGGCACAGAGAGGTGAAGTAACTTGCCCCAGGTCACCCAGCTAGTAAGTGGCACAGCCAGGATTTGAACCTGTGCTCTCTGGCTCCGTGCTTTTGTTCACTGAGCTGTGCTGCCCCTCAGGAAGCAAGAAGTGGTGGTAAGAATTTATTGAGAAGGTAAGTTCATCCTGGGGAAAGCTCTCCAGGAGACAGTAAAACGTGAATAAAGAGGAGAGCCTTTGGCACGCTGGGCCCAGGCCGGTCCCCAGGACCCACCGTGAGGAAAGCAGGAGGTCTTTCCCGGCCGGTCCAGACCCCGACACCTCCTAGAATGTTGCAGCCACAGCCTGGAGACCATCTCTCTCACCCCTGGCTCAGAGAAGAGAGACTCCCAGGCCCGCCCTGTCCCAGCCCCTCGGCCAAGCGTCCCAGGAGGAACAGCCGCAGGCACGTCTCACGTCACTGTACAGCCATCAGTGGGGTGGAGCTGCTGCCACCAGAGCTGCTCCACCACACCCAGGGCCCCTGGTCTCCAGCCACGACCACTCCACCATCTGCAGCTCGAGCCCACTGTCCAGACGGGCTGTCCCGGATCTGCATCCCTCGCCCTCCATCGACCCTCCTCCAGGTCCAGTTCCGGCTTTGGCACCAGCTGGACGACGGATCAGATCCAGATCAGATCTGAGCCGTGCTGGGCGGCCCAGCAAGGTGTGTCCCCGAAGGGCGAGGAGGCGCCGTGTCCCTGAAAACACCTCTGCAGTTCAACCAAGTAGGTCCTGGCAGAGGCAGTGTCGTCTGGGGGCTTGGGGGTCAGGCCGCCAAGGATTCTGGCACTTATTTTTGGCTGTGACCAGAGGTGAGTGCTGAGGCTGAGTGCATGAGAATATTATTTCAACTGCCTTTAAGACAACTCGCTCCCCATCATAAAACTCTTGGCTGGCACCTTGGCTCTCGAGCTTTCAGCCTTAAGTGCCATTGGTACGTTTCTCAGCAACATTAATTAAAATCCTTTTAAAGACGGGGCTGTTTTCCACACAGGAAGGCTCTCACCTGGGGAGCACTTTCACAGGTGAATTGACTCTTTAAAAGCTTTTAAATTAATGTCATTCCCCATAGCTCTTATTTTTCCAAAGAGAAAGCCTTACAACGTCACCTCCTTCCTCCCCCGCGGGCAGGCGAGCGAGGTCAAGGTCGGTGGGGAAGCGGGGCAAGGCTGGCCCTGCAGAGGGCGCTCCATGGGAGGCCACACCGCCGGCCGGCACCTACACATGGGCAGCCCTCACCGGGGCTTGGCTTCAATAACACGCTTCTGGAAAGGGAGGTCTCCCTCTCTTTGGCTTCACACACTGTTTCTCTTCAGAAGAAATTTTCCGTAGAGGACTAAATGCCCCCCGCATTGTTCTATTCCTCAAAGACCCTGATTGCAGCTCAGTCCGTGCACTTAACCCCCTGCTCCTGGCCAAGCAGGATTCCTGAGCAGATGCCACCCCAGCGTATGGCTGGGGCCTGTGTTCAGTGCTTGGGGCATGAGATCTAATTTCGTCCTCACAGCTACGCCCTGAGGAAGTGTTATGATCTCCTAAAAAGGCAGAGAGAGGCTCAGAGAGGCCAAGCGAATTGTACCAGGTAACACAGCAAGTGAGTGGGGAAGCAGAGGTTATATTTCAATTCTTCTGGCTCTGAAGTCTGTTTTATTCCCACTCTGCTCTGGAGAGTGGGCTGGTTTTGTAAATATTTTAATAAAGATGAAAGGTGCAGAGAAGAATCAGGATGCCCAAATGTGCAGCTTGGCCTGTGACTCTGGCACTTCCTACCTCCCCCAACCTGGTGGGCGGCGGGGGTGGGGGGGCTTTCTTTAGCCCCTCCCCACCTTTTAGAGAGATCAGAGTAGAAGGCAGGGCTGAGGAGGCCCCCAGGGACTCCCAGAAGAGGCCTTGGAAGCTGGAACAGAACAGGGTGCAGCTGCAGCCCCGGAGACCCGGGATCAGCAGATCAGCCACCCCAGGACCCCCGGGACCTGTGGTACCTGTGGGACAGTGGGGAACCCAGGGCCAGGGCAGCCTCCAGGCCGTGGACCTGCTGCCCAGTGCCAGCTGATCCAGGGACAGCACAAAGCATGACTTAAACCAGGTTAGATAGAAAGTAGCGCCGGGGGCAGAGCGCTCGTCCAGCTGGCTTGTCCTGGGAAACGTGACCCCCCAACAGGACCAAGAGTGCAGAGGAGTGGAGACGGGGGCGGGAGGAGGTCCACAGCAGGTGGCACCCAGTGCCCGGGCAGACTGGGCCACGAACCACCCAGCCTGGGGGGAGCGCGACCCCAACTCCACCGTCAGCCATGGGCAGCGCTCGGAGTCAGAGCTTCCAGGTGCCCAGAGGGCCCACAGCACGTCAGCAGAACAGCCAGGGCCTGGGACACACAGGAGAATCGGGACAGAAACGGACGTCGAGGACACAGCCCGTCGGTGGGTTGAGCTGCTGTGAAGGCGCCCCCTCCTCTGTTCTCGGCAGGGCCTGTCAGCTCACACACACGGCGCTGAGCCCATCCGCAGGGGCCCCAGGAGGCCCCCCGGGCTTCCGCGCAGACGACGGGGCTCAGGGAGCAGGTGTGCTGAGTGGAGGGCCTGCGGGGACCCCCGGAATCCTCTCTGGAGGTCACGGGCTGCACGGTCAGCTGGGGTCTCTGATTCCGGGATCCCGTGGGCAGGGGGCACCCGGCCACATCCACGCGGAGGTGCAGGGGCCACTGGGCCCTGAATGAGCGATAGGGAGGGGGCATCAGAGCTGCTGCACTGTCCTCGCACCTGTGCCGGCGGTTCTCCCTCCCCACCCGACCAGTCCACTCTGGTCTAAATGAAAACCTGAACTTCTCGTCCCGTTTAAAGCTTCCCGCCACCGCAGCTCAGGCCTGACCCTCAGCCGGGCAGAGCAGAGGGGCTGGTCTTCCTCCCCGTCTGCCCACCCGCCCCGACGGTTCTCCAGGCCCGGGAGTACCGGGAAGGAGAGGGTGGTGAGGGGCTGTGGAAACCCGCACCGGTGCCGCCCTCTGACGGTTGTCCACACGCTCTCCGTGGGGACCCCTGGCGTCCCTGTGCCATGCTGGCCGTCACTGTGGCCCTCAGCTCCACCTGGTCCCCCCACCATGTCTTCCCCGCCTTCCCCTCAGCAGGAGCTTCCCAGGCAGCTGGCACTCAGCCGCGTTCCGAGGCTCTCACACCGCACCTTGTCCCATCCCAGCCGGGGAAGCAGAGACCTGCCGCCCCTGCCCCCAGGCTGGGATTTATTTACAGGTAGTGCCAGGACCCGGGCTGCCGGCAGGATGACAGCCCAGCTGGGATCCATGCCTGATGCCCACCCGTAGAGGGAGGCTAGCAGAGACACGGAGAGTCCGAGGGACCCCTCTCCCCACCCCTGTCCCTGCCAAGCCGAGGCCCGGCCTGGGGAGACTCGGGGGGACCCCTGAACTGAAGGTTTAAACACCGGGGTCAATCTGGAAGACATTAGGTTACATTTCAGTTATCAGGCTCCATGGAGCCTTGATTCCAATAATACGCTTGGTTACAGAGAAATAATAATTACCTTTATTAAAGTGCACTATACAGACAGAGAAGGGCGCCGGCTGTAAGTGTGGAGCTCAATGAATCTTTCACAAACTGGAGACACCCAATAAAGTGGTTACTTTTTAAACTTTGCGTGTGTGGCCTGTGAGAACACTGTTCCCGCAGCAGGGGAAATGAGTCTTCCAGCCAACAAGCGTTTTCAGTCCCCTTGCAGAGCCCCTCGCAGACACAGGCCGCCGAGGAGGTCTGGCCGCATGGAGGACAGTGTCCAGCTGGCAGACAGGTCCCGGTCACCCCTGTGGGGACGGCGGGCTCCTGACGGGGAGACCTGGGAACTTGCGCAGAACACAGGCAATGTCCTCCAGACACCTGGGAGCTGGTGAAAGCCCGACGCCCAGGCCGCCCCCCAAACCAGCTAATCAAATCTCTGAGATTCACCCCTCAGAGCCTGTTTGTTAGAGGCGTCCAGACAGCTCCACGGGCTGGAGTTCGTGCCATAATCCTTGTAAACTGCTGCACACACATTCCCCAGGAATGGGCGGGTTCAGGAAACCTCAGCGAATCCTTTGTACACATTCAGAAAGTTAAGGAACTTCTCAAGGGCTAGTTGACCGGGGCGTTAGTCAGTGCAGGCCGTCAGAGCAAAGAACCACAGACCAGGCAGCTTAAACAACAGAAATCTGTCTCCTCACACTTCTGGAGCCTGGAGGCTGAGATCAAGATTGGGTTTCTTGTGAGGGCTCCCTCCTTGCGGTGTACGTGGCTGTCCTCCCTCTGTGTGTGTCTGTGTCCTCATCCCCTCTTCTCATAAGGACGCCCACCCTGATGGCCTCATTCTGACTTAACCTATGTAAAGAGCCTCAGGGTGCAGCACATTCTGAGGTACTGGGGGTTAGGACTTCGACATGTGAACGTGGTGGGGTGGGGAGACACAGGTCAGCCCATGCCAGCCAGGTACCTGCTACCTGACCAGTAGAGGTGCCCGGGACTGGGGCTGGGGGGCACCTTGTACAGAATTCTGTTTTCATGTGGACAGAACACGATGCTGGACAAGCCCTAATCAGAATCAGCTCGGCTTCCGGTACCCAGAGGGCCACAGCCCCCGGCGAGCAGCCCCTGCTGCGGCTGTCTTTCCGCAGCTGATTCTGGCAGTGTCTACACTTCACACGGATTTCAGACAGCGTGTCTGTTGTGTGGGGGAGGACGGACTTGAGCGGGAAGAGGCCGGGGTAGGGGAGGCATCAGAGGCTGCAGCAATCGCCCTGGCGATAAGTGATAGGATATGAAAGGGGCGTGGGCCGCGAGGGTGCCCATCACCCATGGAATCACTCACAGGTGTCTGTGCACAGGGAGGAGAGACAGGCTGCACGAGAAGACTCGCCGTGTCAGTCAGGGCTGGGGATGCTGCCCTGACAAGTGAAGGCAGGAGCACCGCTCAGGGACCCCTGGAAATGCATCCCTGCCTGGACTCCATAACTGTAAAGGTGTTTTATTTCCTGCAACATTTAGATCAAAGGGCTTTGTTTTAAGACTTGGGGCTGCTATTTCCATTTCTCTGGAGAATTCATAAGAGGGAACAGCCAGCTCCTATCAGGGCAGACTGAAGGGAAGAGAGAGAAAAGGGCTGCTTTCCTTTCAAAAGCAAGACCCATCAAAGACCCCTGGGCTTGCCGATCTCGTGTTGCCGGAAATGAACTCGGCCCCAATAGCGGATAAAGAATGAAAATTCCTTTGGTGGAAGGGAAAAGGATCGGGTACTTGTTGTGACCTTGCCCCTCTCTCCAGGAAACACACACATGCTCTCTGAAGCCATCAAGAAAAGAGGATCTGGGCTTCCCTGGTGACACAGTGGTTAAGAATCTGCCTGCCGATGCAGGGGACACGGGTTCGAGCCCTGGTCCGGGAAGATCCCACATGCCGCGAGGAACTAAGCCCGTGTGCCACAACTACTGAGCCTGCGCTCCGGAGCCCGCGAGCCACAACTGCTGAAGCCTGCTTGCCTAGAGCCCGTGCTCCGCAACAGGAGAAGCCACTGCAGCGAGAAGCCCGCGCACCACAACAAAGAGTAGCCCCCGCTCGATGCAACTAGAGAAAACCCCCGTGCAGCATCGAAGACCCAACGCAGCCAAAAATAAATAACTAAAATAAATAAATTTTTTAAAAAGAGGATCTTCTCATTTTCTGCTTCTGCAGAGGTGAAGTCACTTCTTCCGCCTCCATCGCCGGCGGGGGAGACCCTGGGTGACCTCGTGCTGTCCAGACCACCCGTCCACCAGAGCTACCCTCACCCTCTCCCTTACCAGGGGAACAAGAGACACCTCACGATCACTTCCACTTACATCACTCCCACTTCCCTTTCAAAGAGCTCAACGGCGCGGAGGTTTTATGTGTAAGGGGATCCTAGGGCCACCCACGTGGTAGAAGCCGGGGTTGCCAGAAGAATTTCCAGATTGCACATATCTCCCTTCCTGGATCTGGGGTCTTAATCTCATTACTAAACGTTGAGTCTTTTGCACTAAGGTATGAGATTTCAAATATTCATAAGCAGAGGCATCATTTGTAAAATGAAATCTTACGCAGCAACCTAATTTATAGAATAAATTACTGTGGAGCTCTGCTGGCTGCGGTGGGCCCAGAGCCTCCCCTCACCCCTGGGTGGGCTCCAGGCAGCCCACAGAGCTCAGGTAGGTGCCTCCTGAAAGCCGGGGAAACAAAGGACTCCCTCACCAGGTGGAAACGCCCAGCCTCCCCAGAGGGACAGAGGGACAGTGGGACAGCTCAGGACACCAGTTTCTAGTATGTGCCTACGCGTGTCCTCAGGGGAGGTTTGTATGAGCCCAGCAACGCACCCAGTGTTGTGTTCATTCCTGAGGATAAAAGCATCTCGGACGATCTTGCCTCTGCCCCCAGAGTACTGACGGGTCACCAGTGGGAGAAATGTAGCAGTAAACAACAATCGTGATTCACTTAAGGAAGATGTGAAGGAGAAGGGAAAAATATGGGAAGACACACTGTGCTTCTAAGTGTAAATTAGATTTTTAAATAAGTTAGATTTTCCCAAATTTTCATGAGTTTAATGCCACCCCCAAAATTCAACTGAATGATGCCAAAGATTACCTGAAAGAATAAACTGATAAGAATAACTAAGACTTTGGGAAAAAAGGAGCAGTGAGGGTTACTTGCCATTTGGGATATTAAAACACATGAGAAAGTTACAACAATAAAAACAGTAACTTAAGGGTGCAAAGATCAATAGACCAATGGTGGGTATAAGATACACCTGAAAAAGACCCTATTAGTAAAATTTAATATACGATCAAAGAAGCATTACAGGGTTTCCCTGGTGGCGCAGTGGTTGAGAGTCCGCCTGCCGATGCAGGGGACAAGGGTTCGTGCCCCGGTCCGGGAAGATCCCACGTGCCGCAGAGCGGCTGGGCCCGTGAGCCATAGCCACTGAGCCTGCGCGTCCGGAGCCTGTGCTCCACAACGGGAGAGGCCACAACAGTGAGAGGCCCGCGTACCGAAAAAAAAAAAAAAAAGAAGCATTACAGATGGCTAGAGAGGGGATGAAACACTCAACTAATGGTGTTTGAAAAACTGACTCAATGGGAAAAACTTTAAGTTAGAGCCTCACTCCAAGCCATATACCAAAATAAATTCCAAATAGATGGAAAAGCTAAACATAAAAAGAAACCATGACAATTTTTTAGAAAATATAGTTGAATATTTAACTGACTTCATTGGTAAGTAAGATCTTATCAAGTATGAAAACAAATAGCAGAGGAAAAAATTACCTAAAATGTAAGAGGATCTGTACCTCAAGTGATAAGATTAAGCAAATGACAAATCAAGAAAAAATATGGGTAACAAAGATGACAAAGAGTTAATATCTTACTCTAGAAAAGGGCGTTTTAACACAATTATTTTTTAAAAGGCAAGCTTCCAATAGAAAAAAAAAGAGGCAAAGACCTCACAGGAAATTCACAGAAGAAAAACATAGAAATGGCCAAAAAATTATATTAAAAATATATTGAACCACATTAACCCATGTTTTCTTCTTTATAGTTTACTGCACTTTCTAAATTTCATAATCAGAAGAGAGTATAGGCAGTATGGATCCATTTATAGAAAGTTCCAAAGCAGGCAGAAACTAATCTGTGAGGCTAGGAATGAGGGCAGAGGTTCCTTCTGGGGGTTAATCTCTGGATGCGGCAAAGGGGGGTGAGGTGTTCTGTACCATCCTAATCCTGATTTGGTGATGATTACACAGGCCTGTTCACTTTGTCAAAATTCACCAAGCTGAACACTTATAATGTGTATACTTTTCTGTATTTATGTGTACTTTGTTTACTTTTTAAAAATTTATATGGCAAAAGATCCCACAAAAAAATAGGAAAGAAGAAATGTACAAAATATATTTTTAACAGAGATGACCTGTAAAGTGTAAATGCCCAAAATATACAGTGAGGGTGAACTCACAAGAAAGACCCAATAGAAAAATGGACAAGAGATATAAACAGGTAAAAGAAAGGAATCGGAACAAATAAATGTCCATCACACATCTGAGAAGGTGCTCACAATCACTGGAAGTCAGGGAAAGCCAATTAGAGCAACAAAGAGACATCACTACACCCATCAGCCCACAAAAAAACTTAAAAATAAAAAAATCTGTAATACATATTCATGGTAGCGATATGGAGAAAGGGGGGGTCTCCATACACTGCCGGTGGCAATGTGAAGGGTCCTGGCGCTTTCAGGAAGCAAAGTGGCAAATGATATTAAAATTAAAATGGAATACGTGCCCTCCAGGTAGAATCCAAGGTAACAGCAACTAAAGGAGACACGCTGTTTTCAGAGAAGCTTGTCTTCTCCTTGTCTTCAAGGTCATAGGAGTTGCCAGTTCATATCACAGGTCCCCTGCTGGATTTTCCCCCCGTTTATTCATCCCGGAAGCAGGGATTGACCTGGACTGGTGTTTGCTCCCCTACGCTGTCTGAGGGCTCTGTGTGCCCCTCTTGGTGTCCACCAAGCTTTACGCTGGTGCAGTAGCCTTCTCCTGGGTCTCCTGGCGTCCCACTTAGCCCACTCCATCCCGCCTGCACACTGCGGCCAGCAGAAGCCTCAGAAAACACGGATGTGATCAGCGCATCTTCTGTCCATTGTTCTTCCTTTTTCATTTCCAAGAAAAAAATGAAACACTCTCACCAGGGCCTTCACACACTCTAGCCCCTGCCAGCCACGCCTGTTTCATGTCACCACCCTGAGCCCGGCCCTCGCCCACCCCCTGCCACTCTGGCCTTCCATCACCTCCTGGACCGCACCAGGCGCCGTGTCCCTTGACAGCCTTCCCTCAAGGCCCCTGTGCTTGTCCTCACCCTCCCCGGGATGCCCTGTCTCCCTGCGGCCAGGCTCCGGAGAGCATCACCACGCGCCCGCTGTCCCTTGGACCCTTCCCAGCTCTTTCACAACCATGAGTAAATAACTCTGTAAGCCCTTGAGTGATGTCTGTCTCCCTCCGAGACCAGAGCTCCTCGGCACAGAGAGCACGTCCACCCTCCTCACAGCCGCGTCCCCAGCTCCCCACAGGGTCTGGCACCGGGAAGGCACCCAGTCAGTAACTGCCGAACGCTGCATTACTGCATTGTCCTCTGAGCCCGGCAGGTGACATCTCCCAGCGCGGTCGTGTGATGGAAGGAGAAGGGACAGTGGGGGAAGCATGCTGGTGTCTCCTGGGGGTGACAGATGCTCAGGCCCCCCCACGTTTCCTGAGGACACCCCAACTACCTCATGGCTGGGGGTGTGGGGAGACCCCGGGGTCTACTCCGCAGTCAGATGCCTGGGTTCCAGGCCCAGCTCTGATACCAACAGCAGTGGGACCAGGACCTCTCCACGCCTGTTTCTTAACCTAAAAACTGGGCAGCTGGGAGGAGGTGGAAGATGACAGTGACACCAGGTATGCTACCTGGGCAGCCACCCAGGGCCCCTTGCTCAGAAGGCCTGCGCTTGGTGTAATGCCCTGTTGTCCCTGTCATGAGAGCCTGAAGACGTTTTGAACAAAGGGCCCACACTTTGATTTTGCCCTGGGCCCCACAAATTGTGTACCCAGGCCCGATAACACTTATCCCAGTGTGGTAATGCCAGAGGCACGGCTTCAGCCACCAGGAGCGTGAAGGGCTCAGTAGGTGGCATCTGCTGCCTTGGGGGCCCACTGGCTCATGGGGGATGGCTGGCCTGACACCTCGTAGCCTGAGGGCGCCATGTCTCCAGCCCCAGAAGGATTTCAGGGACCACTGCGCTGCTACAGGTCGAAGTGGCAAAGGTGCAGCCCACCCCCTCTTGTCCCCCCTTTCCCCTCTTCCAAGGGGCCCCTCCACTGTCAGGAGAAATGCTCGCACGTACGGGGACCCCTCCCTACAACTTCCTGTGGACCCTTTGAGGCTTCTGACCCTTCAGGCTCGCAGCGGGGCTGGAGTCGCCTCGCCCCCGAGCAGGTGGGCCCCGAGCAGCGGAGGTGGGTGAGCCCTCCGCCCTCCGCCCTCGTGAGCCACCGCAAAGCCACCGTGGCAGCTTTATGACGGGGCAACCGGCCTGGAGGGGAGAGAGCTCTGCTGACTCTCACTATCCTCCACAATTAGCAAAGACATATTTCAGGAATCATATATGCAAGCAGTCGAAAGGCAAATGGTTTTAACAGTGAATTATTAAAAAGGTTTTTTGCTGGACTGAGAGTCCCACAGCATATAAGCCCGAAGCACTTAGCGTAATGGATTTAAGTGCCAGCAGGCGTGTGTGCTCTGCGCGGTCCCCCTGCTGGCGGTGCCGACCCAGGGACGCTCTTGTTCCCACCCTGGTTTGTTTCCCAGCAGCCGGGGCGCCCAGGGGTGATGCTGGGTGCTGAGTCTCCCTCACCGCCTCCCAATGCAGCTGGAGCCAAACCTCAAAGCCCCTTCTCGCAGGGCGCTGTGGTATCTCTGGAAAGCCGCCACGCAGAGTGGCTTATACAGCAGGCCTGGCCCTCACCACCCCGCTGGGTAACACTGGAGATTATTTTAATGCCTCCAGTTCTTAATTTGAAAAACAGACGAGAAAAACACTTGAGATCATCTCTAAAAGTACAGCTAAACCCTAAAGTAACTTCACCTTATTTCTACCATCCTCAACATTTTTTTTTCTCTGTGGGTTAATAGTTCTTGAGAGAGACGTGCTTGCCTCACCTGGAGATGGAACAGTTTTCCCCGAGAAGACAGACAGGTCGCGGGAGGGGAGAGGAGGGGCCCCAGGAAGGATCTCACCCCGTGAGGGGACAAACAGGGAACCGAGGCCACAGCCAGGACAAGAGGCAAGAAGGCGGTCAGTTGCGCCGGTTCTTGGATGAGGTGTTGAGGAAAGCAGCTTGGACAAAGGGAGGGAGGCAGGTGGGACGGAGGCCAGACAGGCCACCAAGCTGGCCTGTGCCGGGCCCGGCCGCACACCGGAGCCCGGCATGTGTGGGCTCAATGACCCCAGCCGGGGCCAGAGAGGGGACCCAGGCGACAGTCAGAAAGGGCTGCTCCGGACGGCGCCTTTGTGTGCAGAATCCAGCCCCACCTTACACAGGAGGAAACTGAGGTCCAGAGAGGTGAAGCTGCCCCCCCTTCTCACAGAGGAGGAGGGCAGAGCCGGGCATGTGCCTGCCCCCAGCACAGAGCCCACCCCCCAGGCAAGCTGCACAAAGCTGGACAAAGAAATGCCAGAAACAGGTACCTTAAAGTGTAACTTTAAATGCACGTCCTTTGCGTTTAAAGAGCTAACCCTACACCAAGCTGAACAGGGCAACTCTGAACCTTAACTCACTTGGAGTCTAATGAGTCAAGTTCGAGCGGGAGCCCTCAGTGACCCACGCTGACCCGTCCTTCCCCTTCTCGGAGCCCAGCCCAGCCCGCACCCCACACACACCTGGGGCAGCCACTCCTCTGTCACCACCCCACCAGCTCCAGGGTGACCAACTCGTCCCCATGACCTGGGACTGGGGGTCCCCCAAATGCAAGACTTTCAGTTTTAAAAAACAATAAAATTCTGGACACACCAGGACAAGCTGGCGACCCAGCTCCCCTCCCAGGCGTCCCTGCGCCTGAGGGCCACCCCTGCCCCACCAGGAAGCCGCCTCCCTGCTCCCAGACAGAACGCCCTCCCTGGGGTCTCCCCGCTGCCGACAGCCTTCTTCCTGACCCAGAGCCACTGGCGCACATGTGGCAGCTCTGTGGTCAGCGGGGCACAGATTAAGGATCCTGTCTCTGCGTGGCGGGGTCTCTTACTCTGCAGCTACTCACAAAGCAGCAGTTACCCGGAGCGTCACAGAGGCGCTGCCTGTGAGGCGCACATTCACTTGGGCTCTCCCCCCACCCACCATTCTGCTGCCGGCCGCCCATCGCCACCCCAAAGACCATTTTTTAGGAAGTCAATGTATGATTCAGGGGCGGCCGATGTTCCAAGAGTCCTTCCTGCTCCGTGAGCACCCGGAGCTGAGTTAGCCATTCAAGACTATAGTACGTGAAGAAACTATCTAAGGACATAAACTGCAGCCCCGTCGCAGCTGCTAGACTGTGCTGGGAGCAGTTTAAATGGCCTCCCTTTCTCCAAATGAACCAGGACTGGTCCTTGACCAGAGGCCCTTTCTCTCTCCTGTTGCAGCTGCGTGGGGCAGCAGAGGGGTGTGGGTGCGCTGGGCACGGGAGTCCACACCACGTCTCTTCCAAGACACTTGGAGTGACCATCTCCCTTTCTCCCCTAGGGCCCCTCCCCATCTGCTTCTTTTTAAAAAGGGGGAAGGAAGGAAGGGCGGTGGGGAATAAAAAAGGAGACAAGAAGAAAGCGCCAGCCCATGCTTGACTCCTGCTTGGGGGCCTCAGAGCAGAACCAAGGGCCAACCATCCCCTGAGAGCTGCCTAATGTGGGACATTGGGGCCTGTACGCAGTGAGAGGTGCTGACTCTCCTGCTGAGTTTAAGGCTGTCCTGGGTGGTTGTCAGGACATCCCGGGCATTGCAGCCACACGCGTGGAGCTAAAGCCTGGCCACCAGCAATAGGGGCTGGGGCCTCTCACCACTCATTGTGCCAGTTTGACATAATGGGCCCAGCCCTGGTGTCACCTCCTCAGCACGCCTTCGCTGTGACTGTCGGTGAGGGGGCTGGGCATGGATCTTCCTGCTGCTTCTGTCCCACCATCACCCAGTCCCCCTCCCAACACATCCTGGGCCACCAGCCTTCCGCACCCGGGACCCCGAGGTTCAGCTGCCTGAATGGACTTGCTTCCCGCCCAGCAGAAACTCAAACTGATACTCTCCCATCTGCTGACCACTCACCACTTATCCGTCCACTTTCCAGCTTCTCAACGTTCTTAACGTCTCTCGTGCACCGATGTCCCTTTTCCTTTCTTCTGTCCTCGCTGGTCCTCACTTAGCGGGATTTCAGAAGGGGCAGCGCAGTCCTGCATCTTTAACCACAAGTCCTCTGTCAACAGGGACAGCTCCAGAATTTCTACAGAGGATGGTCTGAGGGCAGCAGTCAGGGCGGGGAAGGAGGTTGCCTAGGGAAATGGTCCTAAAGCAGCTTTTGCTCAGCAAGCGCACCTTTTTTTTTTGGTGTATGCTCTATTTAGATTGTATGCCAGGCCGGATCCTAGCAGGTAACAGAGGACATCTCCAGTTGAGTAATCTGAGGAGCATTTTTTTTGGAACGACTTGCAAAAATACAAGCAGAACTTTTAAAGGAAGCAGTAGAGGTAGCAGAGGGTTCCACATGATTCTAACAACCACCGGGAGATGCCACCCTAGTCCTGAAAGGGGCGTGGGGATAGCTCACGGGACCTGGAGAGCGAGAGCCACCTGCCAGGCTGGGGTCTGCAGGGGCAGAAGTTGAGATGAAGTTGAGGTGCCAGGTGTTTGTTAAGGAGGCAGATGGCAGAGGTGAAATCTAGCTGTTACAGGCCCACTGCAGCCTCAGCCAGCCCTGTGGAGAGCTCAGGAGCAAGGGGTGGCCATGAGACAAGCCTCCATGCCGGCCTCTCAGTCACCAAGAACTTGACCAGACAAGATGGGTCTCCACCAGGGACAGACCCCGAAGGCTGCTGACCACGCCCTGCTGCTGGGCCGTGGTCCTTCCTGGAAGGGAAGAGCCAACACCGAGACCATCAGTAGGAGGCTGCATCCGGATGACAGCCGCACAGCGGGTAGGGAGCCAGGTGGCCTCCCTCACCTTCTGCCCCTTCCACTCTCCCTCCAACTGTCAACCCTGCCCAAAGTCAGAGAGCAGGAAGCCCTGGCATCCCACAGGGCAGCCTCCTGCCACACTCCTGCAACACTGCAACCCAGCTCCATCCGGCATGGCAGGGAGGGCAACGGTGGCAGTTAGCCAGCTCAGCCACCAACAAAGCATGGCCATCCCCAAAAGACCTAGGACTTAACCTCCACCACCACCACCACCATCATCATCACCATCATCACCATCACCATCACCATCACCATCACCATCATCACCAACATCACCATCATCATCACCACCATCATCTCCATCATCACCATCATTATCACCATCACCATCATCATCATCACCATCATCTCCATCATCACCACCATCATCTCCATCATCACCATCATCATCACCATCACCATCATCATCAGCATCATCATCACCACCATCATCATCATCATCACCATCATCATCGCCACCATCATCATCATAATCATCAACACCATCATCACCATCACCATCATCACCATCAACACCACCACCATCATCATCACCATCATCACCATCACCATCATCACCATCACCATCATCACCACATCATCACCATCATCATCATCACCATCACCATCATCAACACCACCATCATCATCACCATCATCGCCATCATCATCACCACTATCATCATCACCATAATTACCATCATCATCAACATCACCATCATTTGTACTTGAAGGAGTTAGGAAGCCTGAGGGAGATTACAGGAGGCTAAAGCACCCACACTCATACCCACCCCGCCACACACACTCACACACATACATACACTACACACATATACCTGCACTCACACACACATATATATACCACACATACACATATATACACTCACACACACTCCACACACAATCACACACATGTACACCACACACACACAAAACCACACTAAGTTGCTGCAACTCTTCCAACTTTCTCAGATATTTTGTATAGATGTTGGCACATTTAAATATTCTAGCACTTCTTAAATTAATTTTAATGATATATACTTTTCTAGAAAATTAATCTCTTTGGCCACATTTTCAAACTCTTTCAGCATAAAGTTGTAAGAATTATTCTCTTCAAATGCTGGTTTCTCTGAGGCTATTTTCATGTAATATATTCATGTTTTTCTTACATTTTTCTTGATTAACTAGCTAGTAGTTTATTCTATTTTCTTTTTCTATAGAGTGAGCTCTTGACCTCTGTTTATCAATTCTATTGTTTTCTAATGAGTTACTTCTGCTGTTATCTGTAGTCCTTTCTTCTGCTTTCCTTGGGTTTTTTTCTTTTGAAATTTCTTAATTCCCTCTGACAATTTTTAAATTATAAACTTATTTTCTCAGTATAGTTCCAGCTACACCCAATAAGCTCTAACATAACTTTTTCTCTTCCATTCTTTTCTAAATATTTTGTTATTGCTGATTTGATTTCTCTCTTTTATCCATCAGATGATTGCTTTAAATTTTGCAAGAAGTTGGTCTTCTGTCTGTTTCTAATTTGTCCTTTAATTTGTATTTTCATTCTCTGCAGTTGGAGAGCACCGTCTGTGCTATTTCTGTCATTTGGGATTTATCGCTGATCCAAGGACACGTAGAATAAGGGTCATTCTACATCTCCAAGGTACAGTTACAATGTAGACTTTGAGATCCGTCTTACATTATCCACTTAAATCAATGCAGGGTGGGAGGTGGCAGCAAGGAGGGACTTCTCTCAAGTTAGTAGGGGCACTGCCCATTGTGGGGAAGGGAAACCCAGATATTGCCTTTGTAAATATCAAGCTCCTTTGTAAATATCAAGCTCCTTTTGGTGGGTCTGGGCTCTGAGCCTGCCTACCTGGACCACAAAATTCCCACTGGGCTATCAGCCCCCCTGAGAATGGAAGGGAGAGGAAAGAAAGCTTTGCTCTAGAGGGAGAAGAGGCACTGCCACTGCCCACACCCCAAGTTAGCACACAGTCCTCACCGGCACCCAGGAGCAGAGGAACAAAGAAGGGCTGTGGGCGCCCTGTGACACAGTGTACGCAAGGCCTCAGACCCATAGCTGGAGCTGTCAGACTTCAGGTAGACGGACGTGGCCTGGGCAGGGCACAGCTACAGAAGCCAATGGACAGAGGACCAGGGCTCTCTCCCCTGCGACCCAGAGGGCTTCCCATGTAAGATTCAAGGGAGTGAGGCTTCAGTTTTTAAAAAATCTCATATCAGACTTGCCACCCATCTTGGCTGGTGGATGTTTCAGTTGAATTTAACTTGATTTGGGGGAAAGAATTTCACGTGTCATCACCTGCACCCTGAATGGTGTGGTGCAATGAACACCCTTAAGCCCACTTTCCTTTTGTCCACATAATCTATCAAGACCTGAGAGGCAACTGGCAGAGTTTCTCCCACAACTGCACGTGTGAAAAGTTCTCCTTGTATTTGTGATCCTTTTTCAAATAAATATTGATATTGCATTATATATTATATACAGTTTTGTGAAAATGTATAACGCGATTGCGGACTCTGATCATTTCATCAATGAAAAGAAACCCTCTTCATGCAGTTTACTATTCCTGCTTTGACTCAATTTTTCCGGAGGAGTGTGAGAGCCCTACTTTATTTCTGTTTTTATTTTCTTTTTCACTTACTTACAAACATTCTTATTAATCTATGTCCAGCTTTCTGAGAGTTAATATACAACTGGTTTGTTCTATGTGCCACCTTGAGACTCTTTTTCTTAAAGGTGGTAATTTACTCCGTTTACCTTTATAATATAATGGATACATTTGGTCTTACTTTAGGAGATGGGATGTATCTAGATCTCCAGTTTTACATGCTTCCTAGCAGTCTCCTTGCATTGTTTTATTTATTGCTACGTTGTTTACTTTTTCCTACCTTCTGTCTTCTCTTACGCTTTGCAAGAATATAATCTAGTGTGGTTGTTTTAGCTGTCGTTGCTTTTACACCTTTAAATAGACGACCTCAACCTGTATTTCTGAGTGTATGATCTTCTGAAACAAAATAATATGAAGAATTTTAGTATAAGTACACTTTCCCCACTTCACCCATTCACCTATTTTTGGCTGGTGTGCTCTGAGAATTTTATCTAACCATTTGAGTTAAGATGCTATTTTTATCTTCTAATGATTATTCGTATTTTTCAGCAAACACTTATTGATCACCTACTAAGTGCCAGGCTCTGCTATTCCTGGTGGCACAGCAATAAACAAAACCAAATCAGCCCCACACCCAAGCTCAGAAAGATTGCAGTCTGGAAGAGAAGCGAACTGTTTCGTGACGAATCCTACAAAGAGACGCATAGTCTATTTCCATTCTGAAACGCTTTTTCTTTCTCAGCCTCTCTGAGATCAAGATGTATCTTACACTTGGTGGCCTCTGACAATCTCCAGCCGCCATGTGGAGACCTGATTAGATTAGGAGTCCAGACAACATTTATGTTCTGATGTGAAGCACACTACCGTTATTCAGACCTAATGTGATGTTTAAATGGAGTCTGTGCTCACCACCTGCCTTCCCTCTCCTTCCCCAACCCACATTTTCAGTGGATGCCTTGAGTCTCTTTTGGTTGGTTAGAACAGACCTTCAAGTCCTGGCAATAGCAGTAGAGTTGTTTCTTTGAGACAGCAGGCACACGGGACATGAGTCCTCCTGTGGCGGGGCGGGGGGTGGGGGGCGGGGAATGTCTTCCGGTGCCGTTACACAAGCTGGGGATGGGCAGGGGAAATCTCTTGGTTTCACAGATGCTTTTACCCTCAAAACCTGTGGATATTGACCTACTATCTTTTGTCATCCGGCCTCGAGAGAACTCTGATGCCAGCCTCCCGGGTTCCCTTTCTAAGTAACTCGTGTTATTCCTGGATCCCTGAGACTCTACTCCTCATCCTGGACAGGTAGGGGCTTCACCTGGCACAAGATGGAATTAATAGTTTTCTCTCGGACACACTAAACTTTGTTAAAATGTAGATTTGTGTCTTCTTCAGTCACAGAAAATGTTCTCCTATTACAGCTTCACAATATTATTCCCGCTCTTTTGGTCTCTGGCCTCCTTTTCACACAACCAGTTCTCTTCACATTGCATCCCATTGCTGGCTGTTCATACCGACCAGCAGCTCTTGATTCCTTAATTTCAGAGCTTTTTGTTTCTGCTTGTGTTTTGTATTCCCACTGGTTATTTTGTCTAGAGTAGTAATTCCAGTCCTTGTTGCTCTAATGACTTAAATTCTGCAACTGCCTATTGGTTTATCATCTTTCCTTTATCAGCTCTCAAGCATCTTTTCATCTTATATTTCATCTCTTTCTTAAAAGTCCATATTTTCTTTATTTGTCTTGTGTGTGCAAGGTATTGAATATCTCTCTAAATTTTTTTTCTGGATAAACTTTCAAACTATGTTCTTTATTTGTTGTATGATATGTTCTATCTTTCTTTTTGTTCTGGAATCTTTTTGCACAGGTCCCATGTCAAATACTTTGTTCAGCATTGTTTTGCCAAAACTACAAGGGTTTCAGGAAATTCTCAGATCCCATACCAGACACAGTAAGACCAATAACTGATCTCACCAAATTGTGGATTATTCTTTCTGCTACAACCACAGAATCTGAGATTGGGGGTGTTAGAAGAAACGAGGTGATGGTGGATGCAGGGGGTACTCTGGTGCACAGTGATGATGGAGGATGCAGGGGGTGCTCTGGTGCTCAGCGGTGATGGAGGATACAGGGGATGCTCTGTGCACTGTGGTGCTCGAGCATTCAGGGAACTCCCTGGTACACGAGGTGAACCTCCCCAGTGTATTGTGAGTAGGTAGGGAAGGTCACCCCAGTTTCAAAGGCCAGGGCTGCCCAGAAGAATAGTCAGTGATGTTGGGGAGATGGGCACTCCAGACAGAGGGGACAGCACAAACAAAGTCACAGTGGTGGAGAGTTCACACTCAGGGTCAGGTGCTGGTGGCTTGGTCGAAAATGACTGGCCAGGACATGTGCTGGGGAGGGAATCTGCCTCAAAATGCCCGAGCAGATTGCTGATTCGGATCTGGAAGATGACAGGGCTTCCTGAATTCCAGTTTAAATTATCCTAAAGCTTCTTTTTCCTTTCTACTGCTCGAGAGGAAAGAGAGGTCTTCTTGGACCAATAAGTGCGGGAAACACTGATAAATCTCCCTGCCTCGGGGATTCAAAAATGCACACGAGCGTGGCAAGATGACCTGCTTCCCCAGCACGCTGGCCCCGATCCCGTTCATCAGAGGCATCCGTGACATCTCCTCAGCCAGGGCTCCACGCCCACCCACCAGACGGCACTGCAGGAAAGAACCCTCTGGACACTGGGCCAGTGCTGTGCTCCACCCAGAGCCCCTCGCTAAATGAGAGAAACACACACACCACACACCATCTACCACATACACATACACCATATGCATGCTCACACACCACACCACACACATACATACACATACACCACACACACTCACACACCATAAACACACACACCATACACACCGCACGCATCACACCACACATCACACACACAACACATACATACACCACATGCACGCTCACACACCAAACCACACACATACACATACACCACACACGCTCACCCACCACACCATACACACGCACACTCACAGTTTTGCTGGCACTGTCAATCACAGGCCCCCTCATCTCATCAGGGTAAGCATGTGATCTCCCTGGGCCAATCACAGAGCTCCATCTTCCCATGTGCAGTGATTGGTGCAGGGCTGGGCATGTGACCAGGCAGGGCCAGTCAGGTCCTGCCCTGAGATTAGATCCGTGCGACCTGGAGAGAGTCTCTTTCAGATTGTGAGCGATGGCGTGGCTGGGGCTGCCAGGGCTCCTCTTAACCACAGGCGGTGCCAGGAAAAGTGCCCACAGGCAGGCCGAGGGAAGCGGTGTGTGGTGTGTATGCATGTGGTGTGTGGAGCGTATGTATGGGTGTGTATGTAGTATGTGTGTGTGGTGCTTGTGTGTGTGTGTGTGTGGTATGTGTGTTTTCGTGTGGGGTGTGTGTGGTGCGTGTGTGTGTATATGTGTGGGGTGTGTGTAGTATGTGTGGTTCGTGTGTGTGTGTGTGTGTGATATGTCATTTGTAGGGGTGGGGCTAAGACTCCCCTCATGTGTTGTGCCCCTTTGAGTTGTCACCGGAACCAGGAAGTCTGAGCAACCCCCTGCCTCCAGACCAGATGTGCTTCCCGTGTGACCCTGAGTGGAAGTGTCCTCCGAGCCTCTGTCGTCAGCATGTGAAGTGTGGCAGGACTGGGCCATACTGGGCTCCCGTCGCTCCCCACGATTCCCACATGAAATCCTGCACGGCAGCGGCGCAGTTGCACTGGAGAGGGGGGTGGAGGCCGGGGGTTGCGGATCACATCGTGGACTCCTCCAGCTGTGATTCAAACAAGTGCCTCCCATCGTCTCTGACTGCCTCTGAACTGCTCAGGAAGCGCTGATTAACGTCACGCTTCACGTGTCCACCATGAGATCAGGAAGGCCCTCGGAGCTCCTTCAAGCCCGCGGTGGCTGTACCTGCGCTCCATCAGTCACAGATGAAACCGCGGTCGCACTCGGAGGAGACGAGGACGTCCTGGAGCTTTGCCACAGAAGAATCACTGGGACTCGAATAAGGAAGAAGACAGGGCCAGGGGAGAGAGTGGAAGGAAAGAGGGGCCGCTTCCAGAAGGAATGCATTTGTGCGCCTACTTTGATCCTGCTGTGATTTTCATTTGTTTTAGCCACATCCTTTTCACTGCATCACTCAGCCAAAGGTGCTTTAAATTAGATGGAGCTAGGAAGCCCTTCCCCCGCCTCCTGGCCTGCCCACAGGCCATGGTCTTCAATCAGTGTGAGATGTATAATCACGCCATGCTCAAATGTAACTGGAATAAATTGAGACAAATAAATAAACTCAAAGGCACCACATGCATCTGGAATGCTCTTTGCCATGGTTTCCTAACATGCCTGCAGACAGCTAACTCTCAAGGCAAACAAAAAGTGGCAGTATTTACCCAGTTTCAATTTGGGGCATGTTAAGAGCCCCTGACTCATAGATCGCTGCCGCTGGAATGTGCACACAAATCAGTGTTCATCATCACCGTGTCCATCATTCCCTTCCCTTTTCTGCATCCCTCTCTTTCCCAGTGATCCAGGCTGAACAGGGACTTATACTGGATTCACCGTCCTTCCCTTCTACCCGTCTTCAGTGGCACAGTGCAGAGGTCGTGGTGTCCTGAGAGCAGGAAGATGGGAAATGAGAAGTGAGCCCAGGACCCTTGATCAAAGAGCAACCGGCGCCCAGCCTGGCAGCCTCAGTTTGCTCAGCTGTCAGGGGAGAGCCGTCCATCGACAATTTCCTCTCCTCTGTTCTGGTGAAAGAGGCAGATGCCTCCGGGCTATAAGGGAGGCTCTGAAATGAACCTCTTACCTTTCAAAACCTTCTGCAGACCTTGCTCCCATGAACAGCCACATGGCTCTGGATTCACCAGCACCTGGAATCCTCCCCTCCCCTCTAAGGGAACATCAAGTCCATTTCTACCTTCGGGAGACACACGTGTGGGCTCTGCTCCTGCCCCGTTGGGCACAGCTGTGACAGCCTCAGGGCCATCGCCCCCAGCGTGGAGATGAAGCTTCAACGGTGCCGAGACGAACGTGACAGCTAAAGACTGAATCATGTCCATGTCCAAGGATTGACAAAAAGACTCGTAACTTTAAATATATATATTTATAAATAACATCCCTTATTTTCTGTGATTCCAATAGCTTCATACAATGAACTGCAAGCTGGCCACGCCTCTGAGGAGGTTCCTACGTCTGACGCTCCACAAGTGTCTGTCTCTCTTTGCTCTCTTTAGATCTTCTTTGGCTGCAGAATACCCACGCTCCCTGCCTGTAACAGCATTCCAGTTTCCTAGTGGGGAACTACCTCTCCCCTGTTGCCCATGGTCTGTGGGAAGGTGTTCTCCAAGTAGACCATGGTTCTATTGGTCAAGGTTCTCCAGAGAAACAGAACCAACAGGATATACATGAGAGAGATTTATTTAAAGGAATTGGCTCAAGCAGTTGTGAATGTGCAAGTCCAGACTCTGCAGGGTGGGCCAGCAGGCTGGAGACCGAGGGCAAAGCTACAGTCCGGGTCCCAAAGGCCAGCTGCTGGCGGAATTCCTTCTTGTTTAGGGGAGGTCAGTCTTAGCTCTCTCCAGGCCTTCAACTGATTGGGTGAGGCCCACCCACATTAAGTCCACAGATTTTTTTTTTTTTTTTTAATTTTTGGCTGTGTTGGGTCTTCGTTTCTCTGCGAGGGCTTTCTCCAGTTGCGGCGAGAGGGGGCCCCTCTTCATCACGGTGCGCGGGTCTCTCACTGTCGCGGCCTCTCCCGTTGCAGAGCATAGGCTCCAGACGCGCAGGCTCAGTAGTTGTGGCTCAAGGGCTTAGTTGCTCTGCGGCATGTGGGATCTTCCCAGACCAGGGCTCAAACCCGTGTCCCCTACATTGGCAGGCAGATTCTTAACCACTGCGCCACCAGGGAAGCCCAAGTCCACAGATTTAAATGTTAATCTCATCCCAAAACACCTTCATGGAAACATCTAGAATAACATCTGACCAAATACCTGGGCACTGTGGCCCAGACAAGTTAACACGTAAAATTATCCACAACAGGATAATTCCAGGTAATCAGCTTCCGTTTACAGAAGGGGCAGGGCCAGGAGCACGCCCTCACTGGAGTGGTGATAACCATAACCGGAGGGCATGGGCAGGGATCCACGCCCTCCCCTAAAGCCATGCTGTGGCACTTCCTGCCTCCTGCTTCCTGGCTTGCAGAGCCACCTTCGCTTCTGTTCACTCCACACATGGCACGCAGCCCCTGGTGGATTCTGGGGGCATCTCTCCTCGGCCCCCCGCCCCCGAGAAACACATTCAATATCCTCCCAATAAAACCACCTGGGACGGGGTGAAGTTCTTGAAGGGAATTCTTAGAATCTTTTTTCCATTTCTTCCTCTGCATCTCTTTCAACTTCTTACTTCTTGGATCAACTCTGCTGATGTACACATCCCCCAAAGTCATCCATTTCATCTGATGTTTTACTGTATTAGCATAGAGTTTGTGGCAGAACTCTTCAGAAATGTTCAACCTGCTCCACACACTACCCCAGGCCCTTGCAGGGTCACATGACTGGTTCTGACCAATAGGCTTTGAGCAGGTGTGACGTGTGTCACTTCTGGGCCAAAATATAGAATAGCCAGTGTGTGACTCTCCAGTATTTCTCCCCTGCTATACTATCCCAGACAGTAGCGTCTCAGCAGCCTGTGTCCCTGAGTGTCTGGGCAGAGCAGAAACCCTGCTGACCTATGTTGGACGTGGAGCCTGAGGAGGAAATAAATCTCTGTGGCTTTTAACCTCCGAGACACCACTGTTGGTTCCATCTCATTCCTAATATCCTCTCTTCCCCAAGAATACAAAAACAATCTCCTGTGTCTCCTTCTGCAACTTTGCAGTCCTCTTTTCTTACATCTAATCTTTAATCCAGCTGGAATCTATTCGAGGTATGCCATGGAAAGGGATGCCAGTCTTCAGGTAACTCTTTTCCCCTATAGCTAGCCAATTGTCCAAAATCTTGTATTCAATGTTCCCTACTTATTTGAAATGGCACCCTTATTAAATGATAAATTCCTCCATGTCATGGAATCTGTATCTGGAATCACTGCTTTGGTGATCCTGTACTGATGGAAGTTGCAGATTGTTGTAAATGTCAGTATGTTTGGGCAAGTTATTTGGCGTGTCACCCATCACCCTGGAGTCAGTATCTCCCCTGGACGCACACACCTAATACCAACGGGCCAGGAGCCTCACTCCAGGGCCACGTGTGCAGGTGTCAGAAACGGATCAAAAGGTATCAGAAACCTTGCAGTGAGCCAACACTGGGGTTTAAGACTCACACGGACCGCCAGTTTTCCTAAGGAATGTCAAGGGGATTTGCCAAAGCCACTTGAAGAACAAAAAGTGAGAGCTTCCCAACGGTGGACCCAGAGGGTGGTGAGCCGTCAGCCCCGGCAGGCCTCCAGTTCCAGGATGGAGAAGCAGAGGCTTGGAAGCAACATTCTTGATGCCGGGACAGCCTTGAGATCGTTGAAATAGAAACGCCAGATCAGAGCCCTCTGCTCCTGGGCACCTTCCCAGCGCTGGCTGAGGCCTTGACCCTGTCCAGCACTCGGAGCTGGGTGGGGAAGGACAGCCACGGCAGCCAGGGTTGTCCTGTACCCCGGGAACACCCCGTCTGGCAGCTCAAAACATCGAGGACCAAATACCTGGCTCTTTGCTGCGTCTCCTCTTTCTCAGGCCACAGCTGCTTCTGACAAAAGGGGAAGGAGGCACAGGGAATCAGACAAATACAGTCGGTCCCTATTTCAAAATGTTATTCTACCCCCATTTAGCTGAATGGTCTGTAAGAATCTGCGTTTGTGAGGTTCCTTGGATTTTATTCATTTTTCCTGATTTCAAAATCCACTTGATTTTACTCTGTTCTTCCCGTTCGAAATGGCAGAGGCTACAGTATTTACATCTTCCACCACAAACCCCATTGAAATGACAAAATAAATGTGGAAATAAGAATATACTTCCTGCAGCACTGAAAATAGGGAGCGGTGCCATAATTCTGGAAGACATAAAGTAGAGAGCATTACTTTGATGCAAACTCCACGCAGAGTTGAGAAGCTCAAAACACAGCTCAGGCTTGGGACTGGGCCCTTGGAGAGGAAGGGAGCTTGGTTTTCCCTGAGGAGCCTCAGGAAAAATTCATGTTTGGGGACATTTGTGGCTTTGAGCAGCAGAGGAGCATGGGACAGCTGTGGGGGTCACAGAAGACCTCATAGGTGTAGAATATATACAGAGAGCTCGGCCAAGACACTCCCTCTCCCCTGACCAGGCTATGGCCAGTGAGAACAGTTCCCTAAGTGAGGGTGTGACCTGCCTGGGGGCCACAACAATAGCTTACGGCCACAGAGAGGCCTGAAGCGGTCCCCTACCAGTCCCCAACATGAACAGAGGAAGACAAAGAAACAGAGGCTTGGGAGGGTGGCAAAGTCACCCCGGGATAACGCCTCCCTGGGACCTGCTAGCATTGGGACGTCCCAATAACTTCGATTAGTAAAAACCAACCCGAGAACTGCAGTCCGAGAACCAGAAGATCCCATGAGCCAGTCTCTGCTCCTTGGTACGGCAGAGCTGTCGGCTCGACTGTTTCCCTAAACCAGCGCCACCCTGGCCCCCGTACTAGACAAAGGGAACCACCTCCCAGACCTTGGAGCGGCCTGAACATGTACTAGATTGGATTCTCAGTTGCAGATCTAAAAGCTACTCACGGTTGCCAGGGCTCGGAACACAGGCTGCCAATTAGTATGATAATTCCACGCTCTGTAGCACTAGCACGGCACTTCCTGCCTCCTGCTGCCCACCACCCACCCCCTGCCTTTTCTGCACATGCCATGTCCTGGGGGCGCTATGCTCGTTCCTACCACGTGACTGACTCGGGAATCCCACCATGCACTGGGGTTTCCACTTCTCTCCCAGCTCCTGGGGAGGATCCTGCTGGGAGGACTGGTCTCCCCCATCTCAACTCAGGCCCTCCCAGAGGGCACTTGGCTCTGCTGACCCCACGGCCGACCCAGCCCAGACAGCCTTGGGTGGTGTTGATGGGATCTGGTTTGGGGCCTCACCCCCTCCCCCTCCCCCTGGCTGCAGCACCTTCTGCTGGCTGGGTTGTCCAGGACAGGACGCCTTGATCATTTGCACCCAACCAATCAAAGTCTGTCCAGTGGCCTGAGCCCCCAGGAACCTGGACAGCCGGGTGACTGGCTTCGCCTACCCACTCAGAGCCAGAGGACACGCGCGTCCCACCCATCTGCCTCTCTCTGCCACGTAGCCTTCCCGCCAAGGGCTGGGCCCCTGAGCAGCCTCAGCATCCCGGGTCATCCGTCACTGCAGCCATCCAAAAGGACCGCCAAGAAAGGGAGCCCCTGCCAGCATTTGAGGTGGGAAGTGATGAGATCCAAACTGTATTTCAGGGAAATCTGCTCTCCGAGGCAGAACTTGGACCAGGTCGGGTAATTCATTTGCTTGAGATCTCGGGAGACAAAGGGTTCTGGTAAGTCCAAGCGTTGGTTGTCAGGAAGGTTTGGATTCAAAATTCAGCTCTGACTCTGACAAGCTACGGGCCTGCGAACAACTCGCCAGCCTTCTCCCAACACCAGCTTCTCCTGGACATGGCGTGAAACCCCACCTGGCTGGTCCGACAGGGATGTCTTCTCGAACGCGCCATGCCTGACACGTGGTGGATGCTCATTAGTGGCACCGCAAGTGTGGGTGTAAGCTGTGGCTGGCGTGGATGTCTCCTGTGACTCCGTGTTAGCAGGTGCCGTTTTGGTGGCCGTTAGTACAGAGTGCACGACCCAGGAGGGCCCCTCCACCTCCCGGCTTCCCAAGAACCGTCGGGTCCCTTCTCACTGTGTTTAAGGAGACTTCAGACCAGAGAATCACGTGCTGTGCAAACTCATCCCGGCAGAGCCCTCCAGGATTGTCCACGTGGGTCAATCGAGAGAGAGAGGCCTCCCTTCTCTGAAGTAAGACACCACTGCGCCCCCTTCCTGCTGCCTCAGGCCGTGGGGTGACGTCCCCCAGAAGGAGGCGCATCTCGTCCTCCTGCAGGAGATGTCTGCGGTGCTCTGGAGCTGGCTTTCCTCAGCCTGAAGTAATTACAGACATGTGTCAGCACCCGACCCCGGCCAGACTGCCACGACCCTGCTGCCACAGGCCTCATTACCCCCAGGCCTGTGGGACTTGCCCAGCCCAGAGCTGGACCTGGGGAGGTTTGAGCTGATGGCATCAGAGACAGAAATGCAAGAGCTTTGAGGCCAAGAACCTGCAGTGAGGACCAGGGGGCAGAGGAAGTAAAAGGCGCCACCCTCCCAGGTGACAAAGGAGGGGCTGCCGCCAGGTGGATGCTGCCTAAGGGGTCGGACACAGCATCTCATCTTGGCTGTGGGAAGCCAGAGAGAAGAGTTTGGGAATCGGCGCCCAGGTCCGTTCCCCACCACCACCTCCCTCCCAAGCGGGGCTATTAAAACCCCTTCTGGCCTCCAGATGCGGGCCTGCAAGCTATTTCCCTTTTGTTATTTCAAGCTCGGGGCCTTGATCTTTTGCCACTTTGGAAGAAGCAGAGAAACAAAGAGGTCTGGGGTTGTTGCTTAACAGCGAGGCTGGCTTCCCCGCTCTGGGCCAGCATTTATCCGCTCCTCCGAGGCGAGCAGCGAACCATCCCTTTGATGGAGTCAGGCAGGGGATCTGCAGGGAAGTGGGGCATGAGCGCCCCGTCCTCCTAGAGTAACGCTCAGCAGCGCCCTCTCCTGACGCCTGGCGTCTGCGGCTCACTGGAGGGAGCTGGCCAGCCTCTGATGTCTTCCTTCTTGCAGCGGCCGCCAGAAAGCAAGAGGTAAATAAGGATGAGGCTCCTGCTGCCAGCGACAGGTGTCCCCTGAGCACCTGGGGCTGCCAGGCCCTGGACCCCACTTCACTCACTCGAACCAAAGGTGCAAAATGCCCTGCAGGGCCGTGCTAGCCCCTGACGCTGCTGCAGCCTGTTGGGGAGAGCACTGAACTGGGAGTCCACAGGCTGCGTCCCGCCTCCAGGTGGGCAGGGCCTGCTTGCCTTGTCGGCCGCTGCGGCCCTGGCTCTGAACACAGGGCTGGGCTCAGTGGGGGACACGGCAGACACTTGCTGAACAGTGGAAATTCCAGTTCTGTCACTGGGAGCCGGCAGGACCCCGGACGTCCCATTCATTCAGTCAGTCACTTCCTCATTTATTCCCGCACCCAGCAAGCACACTCCGAGCCTGCTCCGTGCCTCGACATTAGGTACCAAGGGCTGCGACGCTCTGATGGCAGGACGCTGAGAGTGTCCCGCTCTCACCCCGGCAGCTGAGAAGCAGGGCACGCTTCCTTCAGGCTGACGCCCAAAGCCGACTGAGCCTGGAGAGTGGAGAGAAGGAAGACCAGTCCAGGTGGAGGATGGAGCCCGTGGCTACTGGGGACACCAGAGAGTGGGACCCCCGGGGGCCTCTAGGGATTTAGTCCTGAGCCATTAAAGCAAAAACTGCCAATGGGCAGATATCAAGATGTGATAAAGGGCAGGGGAGACCCAGGCCCCGCGAGGGGGGATGTGCTTTATCCTGGGAGTAACACAAGGGCCCAGAGCGGGGGGTGTGGCCCAGCTGGAAAGTGTGAGGCGCAGACTAGACTGGGAGCTGCAGGCGAGCAGCTTAATACAGTGGCCGCCACACCCAGGAACAGCAGCGAGGGGCCCCCAGGAGGTGGCAGGAGGAGGCAGAGCTGAGAACTGTTGGGATTAGACAGGGACAAGTGACAACCATGCCACCAGCTTCCTCCAGAGCAAGTCGTGGAGCGGGGGTGGGAGAGGGATTCAGCTTGGCTGTGTTCCGGGTGAAGTGACTGAACCAGGTGGCAGGATGCCAGGCCAAGGGCAAGCTGCGTTGGGAGATCAGGACAGTCTGGACTAGAGCCTGGGAGGGACCTGGAGCCACGCGAACATGGGAAAGCAGAGGCTGAGGACGGAGAGAATCCAGGGGAGCATTATCCCTATGCAAGGGCCAAGGACCGGGCTAAGAAATGGAAGGTGGGCAGAATGCCAGGAGGGGTCCTGGGGCTGGCTCAGCCCGCCCGAAGGAAACACAGTCACGTGTCCACGCCCCCTGCTGCTGGAGGACGGGCAGGTCCTAAGGCCTGTGGGCACAGGCTGCAGCCCTCATAGCAGACTGGTTCCCCCACAGAAACATCCTTTTCCACCTCAGTCCCTGCAGACCTGCCCCTCATCTACATTGTCCTGGTCCTGGGGGTCGGGCTGTGGCCACATTTCTCTTAGCCTATGCATCCACAGAAAATACCTTTCTTTCCAGAAGTCTTTGGTTTGAACAAGGTGCCTCCACTTTCAGACCGAAGAGGGGCAGAGCGCGGGGCTGGGGAGTGAAAGGTCTGAGTCAAGTTCAGCTCTACCTTTGGGTCAGTAGTAACATCTCCTCTTGGCTTCATTCACTCCACCAGGTGATTGATATAGTGCCTGAGTGTCTCTGCAGAGGGTCGGGCAAGTATCAGCTGGGTATGAAAAGGAATGTTGTATGCATTGTCAGCATAACATGAACATAGAAGATGATATCACCACCACCCTCATCATCACCATCACCACCACCATCACCATCATCACCATCACCATCATCACCATCACCCTCATCATCACCATCACCACCACTATCACCATCACCATCACCCTCATCATCACCACCAACATCACCATCACCATCACCCTCATCATCACCACCAACATCACCATCACCATCACCCTCATCATCACCACCAACATCACCATCACCACCATCATCACCACCATCATCATCACCACCATCATATCACCATCGTCATTGTCACCATCACCACCACCATTATTAGCATAAACATCACCATTGTCATCATCACCATCATCAGTCCTGCTCTTGAAGTCCTGCCACCACCCCATCCCACCAAGTGGTCTTCCTGTAGCAGAGAACACACCACCACCTGAGTCAGCTCAGCCTATTTACAGGCAGTTTTGCTAACAGAAAGTTCTTTGCCTTTTTGTTTGTTTGTTTCAGTTGTAAATCAGCTCCCCCATCCTCTTCAGCAAAAAAAAACAGTCAACATCCCTCTTTCGTGCAACATTTCTTCAAGTTTTTAAGACAATCATTGTGTATCCCCAAGTCCTTTTTATTTCAGACCAAACAATTTCTTCCACCATTCCATTTCATTTTTAACTAACATTTTAATTATGAAGTTAATACATGCTCATAGTCAAAAGTTTAGAAAAAAGAGATAAGCTCCCAAAATAAAAACAATTATCAATACTTGTAAATCCCATCACTTAGAGACAATTACTTAGTGTTTTCACTCTTGTATTTTTTCTACATTATATATAATAAATATATGCATATTTACCAACCAAAGTGTAAGATTTATCTTGTGACCTGCCTTTTTCATGCAACACATCAGTAACATGCTCCCTAAAAACCTTTCTAGAAAAACATCCTTCTCCTAGGACATGGGAAGAGCAGGGATTGTGGGGAAAGAAGTACCTGGTGCCTGGATCACCTCCAGGGACCAGGGTTGCCGGTGGCTGGGCCCCCAGAGGACAGGGCTGCAGATGAGTGGGAGCTCTGTGAGCGCCCAGGGAGAAGCCGAACTTGGCCTGGGCAGAGCCCACCCCTGACCCTTCTCCAGGGGCCCAACCAGCTTCACTATGTGTCAAGCCAGGCCTCTTGAAATGGGAGAAGTAAAGAGGCATTCAGGATAAAAAGGAAAACCTGGGCAAAGATTGGGGAGGGCAGGCTCTGGCGTGGAAATGGGAGTGGGGCAGGGGTTGGGGAGCCAGCTTCCAGTCCAGCCCCATCACTAGTCACCAGGGACTTGTTTATTCACCTGGGCCTGGCTTCCTGGTCTTTAATATCAGGCTGGACCAGACACTGCCCCAAAGACCAGAAGGTGTGTGTGTGTGTGTGTGTGTGTGTGTGTGTGTGTGTGCGCGTGTGTGTGTGTGTGCACGCGCGCACGTACATGTGTGTGGGTATGTGCACACGCCTGGGAAGAGGCCCGGTTATCTTCAACAGATGCCCCCCCGGGGCCTAGCACTGAAAATTGAATAAGAACCTCTGGATTCAACACCCAACTACTGTGGCTGGTGAAGCCTCCCAGGGTGTGGAGGGGGTCCTCAGACAGCAGATGCAACCCCAGAGCCAGTGGGGACCCCTGAAGGATGGTGAGAATGCCCCGACTTTTCCTTTGCTCCCTCTAGGTAAGAAAGGCTGCAGGACCCTTGTCCAAATACTGCTGGTTGAAGAAAAGCTAATAGGGGCCTAGGGTGCAGATTAAAGCAATGAGTTCACATTGCGGGAACAGTTCCTGATAGGCCAGATCTCAAAGTTGGACATTTAATTGATGAATCCCTCCATGTAAAAATAAACAGAGAGATGACCCAGCTCTGTTTCGATGCACGGAGAGGGTGTTTTGAGGTGTGATTTATGTAAGAATGTATGGTATTATGATAAATGTGCATTATTATGCCATTTTCTTTCTTTTGTCATTTCGGAGGGAGCAAAAAATAAAGAAAATGATCAAGGATTCTGAAATCAGGAAAAGCCACAACCTTGCGATGAATGACCTGGAGGACACCAGCTGGTGATGTGTAGAGAGGACTCCAGGCAAAACCCCAGGGCTGGGGGCCAGGGAGGGGGGTGGGGGCAAGGCACAGGCACCAGGCATACAGGACCAGGACTTTGCTCTTAGGTCCTGTATTGGCTTGGGTCTAAGGGAAAACCCATATGAAACTCCCCTCCAAGATGAGTAAACGAAAGAAATCCAACAACTTCACTAATGAAAGAATTCACAATCAAAACATCAAAATATAAAAAGAAAGCAGATGAAAAGAACACTACATAACACTTGCTGCAAGAAATTAAAGTTTACCAAAAAAACTGCGCATCTTCTCAAGCAAATAAAAGAATATATGCAAATATATATACATCTAGCTATCTTTTTGTCACACTACCATTTTAAGTGCTCTCTCTCTCACTGTGCTAAGTAAGCACAGTACATATATCATCTTACTTAATCCTTAAGTATTATTTTCATTTTACAGATAAGGAAACTGAAGCCCAAAGTTAATTGATAATTATAATAACAATAAATATAAATGGGACAAATTCCTGTTCCCACTTCTATTTGCTATGCAGTGAATCACCCCAAAACTTGGTAGTGTAAAGTCATTTTGTTTTGCTCACAATTCTGCAGGTCAGGGATCAGGGCAGGCACAATGAGGAAAGCACATCCCTGCTGTAATGTCTACAGCCTCATCTATTATGTCTCAAATAGCAGGAGATGGCAGGGATGGCTCAACTAGAGCCATGTGTCTGGGCCTCAATTCATCATAATGTGACATCTTCTGGGGCTAGAACTACCAAGATGACTTCTTTTGTCACCTACCTGGAACATGGGATGGGATGGCTGGATCAGCTGGGGACTTGTTATGGACTGAATGTCTGTCCCCCCAGAACTCATATATTGGAGCCCTATCCCTCTGTGTGGCTGTATTTGGAGATGGCGCCTCTAAGGAAGTAGTTAGAGTCAACTGAGGTCATAAGGGTGGGGCCCTGATCTGATAGAATTAGTTCCTCCCAAGAATAGACACTAGAGAGCTTGCTCTCTCTCTGCCATGTGAGGACACAGTGAGAAGGGGGCATCTGCAAGCCGGGAAGAGAGCCTGCACCAGAAACTGACCATGCTGCATCCTGATCACAGAATTTCAGTCTCTAGAACTAGTTTCTCTAGTAAGAATATAAATTTCTGTTGTTTGAGCTCTCCAATCTGTGGTATTCTGTAATGGCAGCCTGAGCAGACTAGTACAGGGATGTTCAGCACTTCCCACTCCTCAGGTAGCTTCTCCACATGGCTAGCTTGAGCTTCTTATAGTATGGTGGTCTCAGAGTAGTTGGATTTCTTACATGGTGGCTATCTACCCTGACCCCCTCCCAAGCAAGTATTCCAAGATACCAAAGCAAAAGCTGCAAAGTTGCTTCCAACCTTGACTTAGAAGTCATGTAGCCTCAAATCTCCTGCATTCTGTTGGCCAAAACAGTCATAGAGCCTGTCCAGATGTAGGAGAAGGGGAGCTATAGACCCCACCTCCTGATAGGAGAAATATCAAAGAATTTATGGCCATCTTTAATCCACCATACTAACTTTTTAAAGGAAAAAAGTCACTCAGGAATCAGGAAAAGCTGCAACCTCATACCGCATACACTGGAGGAAACCGCTGAAGAAAATAAACAACACATTCCTAAATAACCAATTGGTCAAAGAAGAAATCACAAGGGAAATTATAAGGTACTTTGATATGAATGAAAACAAAAGCACAACCTATGAAAATGTATAGGTTTCAGCAAAAGCAGTGCCCAGAGGGAAATTTATAGCTGTAAATGCCTATAGTAAGAAGAAAGATCTCTGGTGGTGGCCAGAGGCAGGGGGTGGGGGATAGGAAATTGGATGAAGATGGTCAAAAAGTACAAACGCCCAGTTATAAGAAAAATAGGTCCTAGGGAAGTAATGTACAACATGGTAACAATAGTTAACAGTACTGTAGTGTGTATTTGAAAGTAGCTAAGAGAACAACTCTTAAAAGTTCTCATCACAAGGGGAAAAATATAACTGTGTGGTGATGGACGCTAACAAGACTTATTGCTGTAATCATTTTGCAATATATACATCTATCGACTCGTATTGTTGTACACCCAAAACTAATACAGTGTTACATGTCAATTACACCTCAATTTTAAAAAAAGAAGAAAAATCTCAAATCAATAACCTAACCTTCCACATTAAGACACTGGAAAAAGAAGAGCAAACCTAAAATAAGCAAAAGGGAGGAAATAATGAGATTAGGACAGAAATGAATGAAATAGAGAATAGAAAAACAATAGAGAAAAATCAGTGAAACTAAAACTCGTTCTTTGAAAAGATTAACAAAATTGACAAACTTTTAGCTAGATTAACTTTTTAAACATGAGAGACAGGGAGAAAGAAGCCTCAGATTGCTAGAATCAGAAATGGAAAAGGAATACACTGCTATGTATAAAATAGAAAACTAATGAGAACCTACTGTATAGCACAGGGAAATCTACTCAATCCTCTGGGGTGACCTAAATGGGAAGGGAATCTAAAAAAGAGTGGATATATGTATATGTTTGACTGATTCACTTTGCTGTACAGCAAGAAACTAACACAACATGTAAAGCAACTATACTCCAATAAAAATTAATTTAAAAAAAAATGAAAGAGGAGACATTACTACTGACACTGCAGAAATAAAAAGTATAAAGGAACTATTGTATGCCATGAACTATGGTATATATATACATTTATAAATTATGTGCCAATGAGTTATATAACTTAGATGAAACAGACAAATTGCTAGAAAGACACAAACTACCAAAACTACTCAAAAAGAAAGACAATCTGAATACACCTATAGCAAGTGAAGAGGTCAAAGTAGTAATCAAAGAACACCCACAAAGAAAAGCCCAGGCTCAGACCGCTTCACTGGTGAATTCTACCAAACATTAAAAGAAGAATGAACACCAATTCTTCAGAAGCTATTCCAAAAAATATAAGAGGAGAGAATACCTCATAACTCATCATACAAGACCATTGTTTTCCTGATACCAAGGCTGGAAGCTATCACAAGAAAAGAAAACCACAGACCAATATCTCACATGAATATGTATACAAAAATCATCAATAAAATACTAGCAAACCAAATCCAGAAACATATAAAAGATTTATATACCATGACCAAATGGGATTTGTCCCAGGAATTCAAGGTTGGTTCAACATCTGAAAATCAATTACTATAATACATCATATCAATAGAATAAAAAGCAAGAATCACAGGATCATCTCCATAGATGCAGAAACAGCATTTGACAAAATCCAATACCATTTTGCGATAAGAACAATCAACAAATGAGGATCAAGAGGGAACTTCTTCAACCTGATAAAATGCATCTACGAAAAGCCGCTAAATTTACACCTGACGGTGAAAGACTGAATGCTTTCTCCCTAAGATCAGGAACAAGACGAGGATGTCTGCTCTTACTTCTTTTCAATATTTTACAGTAGAGGTTCTAGCCAGGGCCAACAGGGTGGATTAAAGATGGCCACAAACTCTTTGTATAACATGCATTGCACCACGCCATCTGTATAACATGCATTGCACCACGCCATCTGTATAACATGCATTGCACCACGCCATCTGTATAACATGCATTGCACCACGCCATCTGTATACATAGTTCTACTTCTTCCTCTCCAATCTGGATGCCTCCTATTTATTTATGTCCTGGCTGGCTGTCAACCAGGGGCTGGTTTTTGCTCCTGAAGGCTGCCCACATTCCCCATCATGCTTTCCATGTGGCCCCTTCCACTCCTTACATTTAAAGTTTTCTGACTTCTCCCTGGAAAAGTGCAAGACCTGCCAGGAAATAGGGACTTAAGCCTGACATCCTCAATAACTATATTAGGACACCGATATGAACGAGCTTGGAAGTGGGTTTTTCCCAGAAGATCCCACATTACTTTGTAGCACCTTAGGGTCCTACACCTTAATTTTGGACCCTGAGCATAGAACCCAATTGAGTGAAGTCAGACTTCTGACCTACAGAACTATGAGCTAGTACCTTTGCTGTTTAAGCCACTGAGGTTGTGGTGGTTTGTTATGGCAGCAACACAAAACTAATACCCACACCCCCTTGTAACGATCCTATGGGATCCTGTCTGTACATCAACGTAGGGGAGGGGAAAAGGTTATTCACGCCTCAGATGGGGCATACCTGTTCCTTTAGGAAAACACCTTTCATGGTCTTGCTTGGCCCCAGAACAGCATGGAACAAAGGGTGAAGACAAAGCGAGAAGTTAATCTGATGACAAAGTTACGGAACCAGGATCCTAGAATGGGAGCTGGAACCCAGATCATTCGCTGCGAGGGTATTTCTTCCCTGTGGTTCAGTTGCTCTGTGATGCTGAAACCTTCTGTTACTTTTGGGACACACAACAGGCCTGTGTTAGATGTGTTTTGAGGAGAGAAAATAGAGGAATGGCATCCATTTCAAGCGCTGCTTTAAAAGCAGAGCAGTGCAGGAAATGAACCAGAGAGCAAGTCAATCCAAAGGCAAGACTTGCACAGCACAGGGGTCAGAAACTCGGGCCACTTTACTGGGTATCAAAGGAAGGAGTGACCCCAGACACCAGAGGACACTGGGACATGCAGGAGGAAGATATTTGCATTTTTTTCAGCTTGTTCTTGCTTTAATATTGTTCTTTTTTTAATAACATTGTAGTCTATGGATGTAATATCTTCTTAATTCTCTCTGAGGACACTAATATAATTCTTTTCTTCTAACTTTAAATTTTAAATTAAATTAAACTTAAATTCTAATTTTTAACATCTTTATTGGAGTATAATTGCTTTACACTGTTGTGTTAGTTTCTGTTGTATAACAAAGTGAATCAGCTATACGTATATTTATATCCCCATATAAGTAACCCCTCCCTCTTGCATCTCTCTCCCACCCTCCCTATCCCACCCCTCTATGTGGTCACAAAGCACCGAGCTGATCTCCCTGTGCTATGCGGCTGCTTCCCAATAGCTATCTCTTTTACATTTGGTAGTGTATGTATGTCAATGCACTCTCTCACTTCGTCTCAGCTTACCCTTCCCCCTCCTTGTGTCCTCAGGTCCATTCTCTACATCTGCGTCTTTATTCCTGTCCTGCCCCTAGGTTCTTCAGAACCTTTATTTTTTTTTTTAGATTCCATATATATGTGTTAGCATATGGTATTTGTTTTTTTCTTTCTGACTTACTTCACTCTGTTATGACAGAGTCTAGGGCCATCCACCTCACTACAAATAACTGAATTTTGTTTCTTTTTATGGCTGAGTAATATTCCATTGTATATATGTGCCACATCTTCTTTATCCATTCATCTGTCAGTGGACACTTAGGTTGCTTCTGTGCCCTGGCTATTGTAAATAGTGCTGCAATGAACACTGTGGTACATGACTCTCTTTGAATTATGATTTTCTCAGGGTATATGCCCAGTAGTGGGATTGCTCGGTCATATGGTAGTTCTATTTTTAGTTTTCTAAGGAACCTCCATACTGTTCTCCACAGTGGCTGTATCAATTCACATTCCCACCAACAGTGCAAGAGGGTTCCCTCTTCTCCACACCCTCTCCAGCATTTATTGTTTCTAGATTTTTTGATGATGGTCATTCTGACTGGAGTGAGGTGACACCTCATTGTAGTTTTGATTTGCATTTCTCTAATGATTAGCGATGTTGAGCATCCTTTCATGTGTTCATTGGCAATCTGTATATCTTCTTTGGAGAAATGTCTGTTTAGGTCTTCTGCCCACTTTGGTATTGGATTTTTTTGTTTTTTGATATTGATATTTTTTGATATTGGGTTTTTTGTTTTTTTGATATTGAATCTGTAGATTGCTTTGGGTAGTAGAGTCATTTTCACAATGTTGATTCTTCCAATCCAAGAACATGGTATATCTCTCCATCTGTTTGTGTCATCTTTAATTTATTTCATCAATGTCTTATAGTTTTCTGCATACAGGTCTTTTGTCTCCTTAGGTAGGTTTATTCCTAGGTATTTTATTCTTTTTGTTGCAGTGGTAAATGGGAGTGTTTCCTTAATTTCTCTTTCAGATTTTTCATCATTAGTGTATAGGAATGCAAGAGATTTCTGTGCATTTGTTTTGTATCCTGCTACTTTACCAGATTCATTGATTAGCTCTAGTAGTTTTCTGGTAGAGTCTTTAGGATTCTCTGTGTATAGTATCATGTCATCTGCAAACAGAGACAGTTTTACTTCTTCTTTTCCGATTTGGATTCCTTTTATTTCTTTTTCTTCTCTGATTGTTGTGGCTAAAACTTCCAAAACTATGTTGGATAACAGTGGTGAGAGTGGGCAACCTTGTCTTCTTCCTGATCTACGTGGAACTGGTTTCAGTTTTTCACCATTGAGAATGATGTTGGTTGTGGGTTTGTCGTATATGGCCTTTATTATGTTGAGGTAAGTTCCCTCTATGCCTACTTTCTGGAGAGTTTTTATCATAAATGGGTGTTGAGTTTTGTCAAAAGCTTTTTCTGCATCTATTGAGATGATCATATGGTTTTTCTCCTTCAATTTGTTAATATGGTGTATCACATTTGCATATACTGAAAAATCCTTGCATTCCTGGGATAAACCCCACTTGATCATGGTGTATGATCCTTTTAATATGCTGCTGGATTCTGTTTGCTAGTATCTTGTTGAGGATTTCTGCATCTATGTTCATCAGTGATATTGGCCTGTAGTTTTCTTTTTTTGTGACGTCTTTGTCTGGTTTTGGTATCAGGGTGATGGTGGCCTCGTGGAATGAGTTTGGGTGTGTTCCTCCCTCTGCTATGTTTTGGAAGAGTTTGAGAAGGAGAGGTGTTAGCTCTTCTCTAAACGTCTGATAGAATTTGCCTGTGAAGCCGTCTGGTCCTGGGTTTTGTTCACTGGAAGATCTTTAATCACAGTTTCAATTTCAGTGCTTGTGATTGGTCTGTTCATGTTTTCTATTTCTTCCTGGTTCAGTCTCAGAAGGTTGTACTTTTCTAAGAATGTGTCCATTTCTTCCAGGTTGTCCAATTTATTGGCATATAGGTGCTTGTAGTAATCCCTCATGATCCTTTCTATTTCTGCCGTGTCAGTTGTTCCTTCTCCTTTTTCATTTCTGATTCTGTCGATTTGAGTCCTCTCCCTTTTTTTCTTGATGAGTCTGGCTAATGGTTTATCAATTTTGTTTATCTTCTCAAAGAACCATCTTTTACTTTTATTGATCTTTGCTGTTGTTTCCTTCATTTCTTTTTCATTTATTTCTTATCTGATCATTATGATTTCTTTCCTTCTGCTGACTGTGGGGGTTTTGCTGTTGTTCTTCTTCTCTCTCTAATTGCTTTAGGTGCAAGGTTAGGTTCTTTATTTGAGATTTTTCTTGTTTCTTGAGGTAGGATTGTATTGTTATAAACTTCCCTCTTAGCACTGCTTTTGCTGCATCCCATAGGTTTTGGGCCATGGTGTTTTCACTGTCAGTTTTTTCTAGGTATTTTTTGATTTCCACTTTGATTTCTTCAGTGATCTCTTGGTTATTTAGCAGTGTATTGTTTAGCCTCCATGTGTTTGTGTTTTTTAGTTTTTCTTTCTGTAACTGATATCTAGTCTCATAGTGCTGTGGTCGCAAAAGATATTTGATATGATTTCAATTTTCTTAAATTTACCAAGGCTAGATTTGTGACTGAAGATATGATCTATCCTGGAGAATGTTCCATGAGCACTTGAGAAGAAAGTGTATTCTGTTGTTTTTGGACGGAATGTCCTATAAACATCAATTAAGTCCATCTTGTTTAATGTGTCATTTAATGCTTGTGCTTCCTTATTTATTTTCATTTTAGTTGATCTGTCCATTGGTGAAAGTGGGGTGTTAAAGTCCCCTACTATTATTGTGTTACTGTCGATTTCCCCTTTTATGGCTGTTAGCATTTGCCTTATGTACTGAAGTGCTCCTGTGTTGGGTGCATAAGTACTTACAATTGTTATATCTTCCTCTTGGATCGATCCCTTGATCATTATGTAATGTCCTTCTTTGTCTCTTGTAATAGTCTTTATTTTAAAGTCTATTTTGTCTGTTATGAGAATTGCTACTCCAGCTTCCTTTTGATTTCCATTTGCATGGAATATCTTTTTCCATCCCCTCACTTTCAGTCTGTATGTGTCCCTAGTTCTGAAGTGGGTCTCTTGTAGACAGCATATATATGGGTCTTGTTTTTGTATCCATTCAGCCAGTCTGTGTCTTTTGATTGGAGCATTGAATCCATTTACATGTAAGATAATTATCAATATGTATATTCCTATTACCATTTTCTTAATTGTTTTGGGTTTGTTATTGTAGGTCTCTTCCTTCTCTTGTGTTTCCTGCCTAGAGAAGTTCCTTTAGCATTTGTCGTACAGCTGGTTTGGTGGTGCTGAATTCTCTTAGCTTTTGCTTATCTGTAAAGTGTTCAATTTCTCCGTCAAATCTTAAGGAGATCCTTGCTTGGCAGAGTAATCTTGATTGTAGGTTTTTCCCTTTCATCACTTTAAATATGTCCTGCCACTCCCTTCTTGCTTGCAGAGTTTTGCTGAAAGATCAGCTGTTAATCTTATGGGGATTCCCATGTATGTTATTTGTTGCTTTTCCCTTGTTGCTTTTGACATTTTTTTCTTTGAATTTAATCTTTGATAGTTTGGTTAATATGTGTCTTGGCATGTTTCTCCTTGGATTAATCCTGTATGGGACGCTCTGCACTTCCTGGACTTGATTGACTATTTCCTTTCCCATATTAGGGAAGTCTTCAACTATAATTTCTTCAAATATTTTCTCAGTCCCTCTCTTTTTCTCTTCTTATTCTGGAGCCCCTATAATTCGAATGTTGGTGTGTTTAATGTTGTCCCACAGGTCTCAGAGACTGTCCTCAATTCTTTTCATCCTTTTTTCCTTATTCTACTCTGCAGTAGTTATTTCCACTATTTTATCTTCCAGGTCACTTATCCGTTCTTCTGCCTCAGTTATTCTGCTATTGATTCCTTCTAGAGAATTTTTAATTTCATTTATTGTGTTGTTTATCATTGTTTGTTTGCTCTTTATTTCCTCTAGGTTCTTGTTAAACGTTTCTTGTATTTTCTCCATTCTATTTCCAAGATTTTGGATCACCTTTACTATCATTACTCTGAATTCTTTTTCAGGTAGACTGCCTATTTCCTCTTCATTTGTTTGGTCTGGTGGGTTTTTACGTTGCTCCTTTTCTGCTGCATATTTCTCTGTCTTCTCATTTTGCTTCACTTACTGTGTTTGGAGTCTCCTTTTCGTAGCCTGCAGGTTCATAGTTCCCATTGTTTTTGGTGTCTGCCCCCAGTGGGTAAGGTTTTTTCAGTGGGCTGTGTAGGCTTCCTGGTGGAGGGGACTGGTGCCTGTGCTCTGGTGGATGAGGCTGGATCTTGTCTTTCTGGTGGGTAGGACCACGTCCGGTGGTGTGTTTTGGCGTGTATGTGAACTTATTATGATTTTAGGCAGCCTCTCTGCTAATGGGCGGGGTTGTGTTCCTGTTTTGCTAGTTGTTTGGCATGGGGTCCAGCACTGGAGCTTGCTGGTTGTTGAGTGGAGCTAGGTCTTAGTGTTGAGATGACAGTCTCTGGGAGAGCTATTGTCTATTGATATTATGTGGGGCTGGGAGGTCTCTGGTGGTCCAGCGTCCTGGACTCAGTTCTCCCACCTCAGAGGCTCAGGCCTGACACCCGGCTGGAGCACCAAGACCCTGTCAGCCACACAACACAGAAGAAAAGGGAGACAAAAAAGAAATAAAAATGAAATAAAATAAAGTTATTAAAAAATTTAAAAATATATTATTAAAATTAAAATTTTTTTAATTAAGAAAAGAAGTAGAGAGCAACCAAACCAATAAACAAATCCACCAATGATAGCAAGCACTAAAAACTATACTAACATAAATATAAAACTGAGAAACTAGTCAGTCTCATACAGCAATCCCCAAGTCTACAGTTGCTCCCAAATTCCACTGCCTCAATTTTGGGATGATTCATTGTCTATTCAGGTTTTCCACAGATGCAGGGTACCTCAAGTTGATTGTGGGGATTTAATCTGCTGCTCCTGTGGCTGCACAGAGAAATTTCCCTTTCTCTTCTTTGTTCACACAGCTCCTGGGGTTCAGCTGTGGATTTGGCCCTGCCTCTGCACGTAGGTCACCCTCTGGCATCTCTTCCCCGCCCAGACAGGACAGGGTTAGAGGAGCAGCTGATTAGGGGGTCTGGCTCACTCAGGCCGGGGAGAGGGAGGGGTACAGAATGCAGGGCAAGCCTGCAGCGGCAGAGGCCGGTGTGACATGGCACCAGCCTGAGGTGCACCATGTGTTCTCCCGGGGAAGTTGTCCCTGGATCATGGGACCCTGGCAGTGGCGGGATGCACAGGCTCCTGAGAGGGGAGGTGTGGATAGTGGCCTGTGCTTGCACACAGGCTTCTTGATGGCTGCAGCAGCAGCCTTAGCATTTCATGCCCATCTCTGGTGTCTGCACTGATAGCCGCAGCTCACACCCATCTCTGCAGCTTGTTTAGGCGGTGCTCTGAATCCCCTCTCCTCATGCACCCCGAAACAGTGGTCTCTTGCCTCTTAGGCAGGTCCAGAGTTTTCCCTGGACTCCCTCCTGGCTAGCTGTGGTGCACTAGCCCCCTTCAGGCTGTGTTCATGCAGCCAACCCCAGTCCTCTCCCTGGGATCTGACCTCCGAAGCCCGAGCCTCAGCTCCCAGCCCTGCCCGCCCCGTTGGGGGAGCAGACAAGCCTCTCGGGCTGGTGAGTGCCGGTCGGCCCCGATCCTCTGTGCGGGAATCTCTCCGCTCTGCCCTCCGCACCCCTGTTGCTGCGCCCTCCTCCGTGGCTCCGAAGCTCCCCGCTCCGCCACCCGCAGTCTCTGCCCATGAAGGGGCTTCCTAGTGTGTGGAAACCTTTCCTCCTTCACAACTCCCTCCCAGAGGTGCAGGTCCTGTTCCTATTCTTTTGTCTCTGTTTTTTCTTTTTTCTTTTGCCCTACCCAGGTACGTGGGGGGTTTCTTGCCTTTTGGGAAGTCTGAGGTCTTCTGCCAGCATTCAGTAGGTGTTCTATAGGAGTTGTTCCACGTGTAGATGGTTTTTGATGTATTTGTGGGGAGGAAGGTGATTGATCCCCACGTCTTACTCCTCCACCTCCTTGAAGGTCCTTCTAAATTCTAATTTTTAATTAAAATTTTTTTTGTTCTTTCACGTTTGTTTTTCATTGAGGTAAAATTGACATATAACACTATATTAGTTTCAGGTGTACAGTATAATGATTCCATATTTGTATATATTGTGAAATGATCACAAGTCTAGTTAACATCTGTCCCCATAAGTAGCTATAATTTTTTTTTTCCAATTTAAACATTGTTTAATGTTCCCTGAGCTGTGTCTACTTTCTGCAGAGCCAATAGTTCTGTTTGTCATCTTTGTCCATGCTAGCAGTCTCCCTCAATGTCAGGCCATCCTTGGTTTTAGCCAAGATGAATGGACAGAGGACCAGATGGAGAAAGACCGTGGCCCAGCCGTCACCGGCAGCTGAGTGTTCAGGGAAGCGACCGTGGGCTTCATGGCCACAGAGGGCGCCCACTGCCCTTGCTCGGACTCCCGGGTGTGGGTCAGGCCCCAGCTGGGCAGAATTGCCTTCCATTTGCTCCTTTAGTGCCCGATTGGTGACCTGAGCCACCTCAAGCTTAGCTGTCTCTCCAATGGTCCCAACTCCCACTTTAGGGGCCCCTCATCGAAGACTGACTATGGGATGATGAAAGGAACCATCTTGTCTCCAGATTCACCCATGATTGAGATCCCTGCATCTCTAACCCTAACGTAAGCTCAACCCCAACCTGAACAGGAATCACATGGGCTGTGAGAATCCTGAGCCGTTCTGCCAGCCTCAGATGGAATGAGGCTGAATGGGATTCTACGTGACCTTTTCTGGGATCCCAAGTTGTGGCTGAGGATCCCAGAGGTTCAAAGAATGGGGCAGGAGGAAGCCTCCTGGACTGGAGCACCATAGCTGTAGGAAGCTCCGGTGGGTCGTGGTGCTCTGGTCCATCTCCTGCCCCTGAACATCCCAGCTGCAGCCACAGCCAAGGCTTCTGAAACCAAGACCACCGCAGAGGCACCACCCTTCCTGAAAACCTCAGGAACCTGAATACCCACTCCCTGCACAGGCATGCACGAGCATAGACACACACACACACGGGCATGTACACACTCACATGCACACACATGCTCACTCATACATATACACACTCACATGTGCGCACACACACACACACACACACACAAATCTCCACCACCACAGCTGCCATGTGGCCTCAATATGGCATCACCCTGAATTCCTCTCTTGACTGTTGTATTAATGTCCCAGGGCTATCATAACAAAGTACCAAAACAGGGCAGCTTAAAACAACAGAAATTTATTCTCTCACGTTCTGGAGGCCGGAACATGCTGCCTCCAGAGGCTCGAGGGGAGGGTCCTTCCTTGTCTTCTGGTGATTATTGGCATTCCTGTCCTTCCGTGTCTTCTGGTGATTATTGGCATGCCTGGGTTGTGGCTACATGTCACCCAGTCTCATGCACCTTCTCCTCTATGTGTCTATGTTCCTCCTCTCTGTCTCTTTTAAGAACACTTGTCGTTGGATTAAGGCCACCCAGAGAATCCAGGATGATCTCATCTGAAGATCCTCAACTGAATTACACTGAGAAGAGACCTTTTTCCAGAGTTATGCTCTCCTGTTCGGGGCATTAGCGTGGCACTTGCTGGGGCCACCTTCACAGAGCACAGCAGCGTCTGCAGAGCGGTGGGGCCAGAGCGAGGGACAGGGCGCAGTCCCACAGCCCACCACTAACTCACAGCTGCCCGAGGCAGCTGTCCTCACACCTGATAGAAGGTGGCCACCCACCTGGACAAGGAAACCTTCTCCAAGATGGTCACGGGGACATCCCTGCTGAGCTCTGGAGTCAGGCTGCCCCTTCCTCGCTTCTCCGTGCTGGCGTTGCCAGTAGAGCACAGAAGCCAACCCCAGAGCCAGCCAAGGTGTCCTCCAAGCCCAGAAGCGCCCAAGGACCAGGGCCCACCCTGCTCCAGCGGGGTCATCAGTGCTGCCCCAACGGGGGCCCAGAGGAGGGTGCCCTCTGTGCACCCCAGCCTTCCCAGCTCCGGATGGAGAGTGTCTGCCCTGTCCCCCAGGGGTCTCTCTTCAGGTGAAGAGAACCAGAAACCTGCCCGACGGCATACCCCCTGCCTGGGGTCTCCTGCTCCTGAAACAGTAGCCACACTGGGCCCACCCTCACACCTGTCCCTGGATTGGGGGTCCTGCTCACTTTCCAACGGGGCCAGCTGATGTAGTCAGGGCGCCTCAGGGCATTCGGGTGAGGGTGGAGCTTAGAAAGATGGAGGGAGGTGTGCACACATGCGTGTGTGTGTAAGTGTGTGTGTCTGTGTGGTGGGGGCAGGATGTAAGTGAGGGGCTCAAAGAGAGCTGGACCCCTACTTGGTAGAAAGTCGACAGATTTGAAAAATCAGGAAGTAGCCCCGTAAACATGTTATTCAGTGATATGGGGTCAGTACCAGCAGAACTGGCTTCAAGAGTGAAAGGAGGGGACCTGCGAAAGGGCTGCTTTGACTTAAAATTCTCTGCAGGTGTAACTGATAGAACAATTAACTGTTTAAAGAAATAAGGTTTTTTTTTAACCTAGGAAAATATCAAGCTAAAGCCAGAGTAGAGACTGAGAAATTTCAGCAAAAGTCCAGGAAGCGGTGTGGATTGTGCAGGGACGGCATCAGCCTGAATCTTCATCTCACACGCACGCGCCGGGACCGTGTGAACCCTGAATTAACATCAATTCTAGGTAAAAACAGTTCATGCCCTCAGTATGGGCAGCTTCAAGCCAAGTCCCCTCCTCCCTCACCCCTTTTAACCAACCCTCCTCCCCTAAATTCTGGGACCACCTGTATTAGTTCCCTACTGCTGCTGTAACAAATTACCACAAATTTAGTGTCTTAAAATAACACAAATTGATTATTTTACAGTCTGGAGCTCAGAAATGCAAAATCAGACTCAGGGGGCTAAAATCAAGGTGTCAGCAGGGCTGCATTGCTCCAGGGAGAGTCCATCTCCTTTTGCCTTTTCCCACTTCCAGAGGCCACCTGCATTCAGGACAATGCAGGACACCCCCCGCCCCGTCCCAAGATGCTTAACTTAATCACACATGCAAAGACCCTTTTGCCGCATAAGGTCACATTCACGGGCTCCAGGAATTAGGCCATGGACATCCTTTGGGGGGCCATTATTCAGTGCACCACAGTCTGGTGGTTGTAGATTTGACACCCTAAGAGGCGCAGGAGGAGGGGGCCGTGAGCAGAGGGATGCAGGCGGCCTCTAGAAGCTGGAAAAGGCAAGAAAACTTGTCTTCCCCTCAGAGCCCCAAGAAGGATTCACTTTGGACTTCTGACCTCCAGAACTGTAAGGAGAATAAATTTGTGTTATTTTAAGCCGCTACATTTGTGGTAATTTTTGTATTGTGTCCAGGTCTTAAATTTATCACAGAGACCAAGTGATGACCCGGAGAGGCTTATGCCATTGAAAGAAGGGTTTTAGTTGTCCCAGTTCCCCTGGAGACAGAGGCACAGCACCTGCCACACGAGGGGGTGGGGAAGCAGACCGACAAAGCAGCTGGGATGCGCCATTATGACCGTGGTGGTGGTGGGAAGAGCCTAGGGGAAACGTCCCCTCTGGGTTAGTGGTCAGGGGCCCAAGAAAGCTAGTCTTCAGTGAAGACATAAACCACGTGGGTCGTTAGTCTCGGCCTGTGATTCAGCAGATGAACGGAGAGGGTGGGAGTAATAGACGTCCGAGAGCCAATACAGAATTGGCCATGATTAATACATAATTAATACAATCTGCCAGGGGCCCAGGACACAAATGCACCCCTCCTGGAAGCACCCTTCCTGCAGTTGACATGGACACCGCGGAGAGACTGAGAACAAAGAAGAAATAGGAGAGAGGCAGGATGGGGCCAATGCCTGTGGGGTCCCTGAGTCCTGAGTCCCCTGAGACCAGAAGCCACTCAGCCTGTGGGCACTGCGAGCAGGGTCACGTGTCCAGTCCTGAGCCCAGCGGGGTGTCCAGGCATCTTGGACGTCTGACAACATGCTTGAGACTAGCTCCTGGGAGCCACGGTCCCCCCAGCTTGGACAGGGTGTCACTGCACAGGAGGGCAGAGGTGACAGGCCAACCTGTTGGGTTGAAAGTGGTCAGTGGATCACACCTTAGTGACAGGAGCCAGGCTCTCACAGCCAGAAGTGACCCTGGAAAAGCAAACCCCAAACAGAACTGCTCTGGTTGGTCCCACCCTGTAGAGAGCGGGGGAGGTGGGGGGGGGGGGGTCCCAGGA
>NW_006779703.1:93766-96902 GCF_000442215.2 Lipotes vexillifer
GGTTGCCCCCCCCGGGGAGGGCGGGGGGGGGGGGGGGGGGGGGTGTCCCAGGATATTCCCGGGATTTTCACACCGTCTCAGCAGCACGTCCGGAATTCAGCCCGTGACCAGCCGCCCAGGCAGAAAGAATTACGATTTGTGAGTCTGGAAAGTGAGAAGCAGCCCGGGCTCCCCACTCTGCGGCCCCGCCACTGGCCAAAGACATTTGGGGTGGGAAGTTCAGGACGCATTTCAACTGCGAAGACCAAGGTGATTTAGAAGGCAAAACATTGGCAATTGTGTCAGATTTCCACACCTTCCCCCAGCAGGTCCAGCGTCCTCACTCCCCACACCGCATGGCTGGCCTGGGGTGGGGGGCTCCCGTCTGCGGGCTAGAGCCCCCCGCAGCCCCCAGCTCCCTCGGCCCTACCGGAGCTGTCCTCGGACTCAATCCCGGCTGGGCCACCCGGGGTGCCTGCGGTCTCAAAGCTCTGGCAGGGCCCGGAGCACACACTGCCCCCATTGTACACGAGCCTGGGCTGGCCAGAGGCCAGACTCGGTCCCGCTGCAGCACATGTTTTAAATCCCACCATTTATGTATTTGGTTTGGTAGCTTTAGGTTGGTGGTGTACTGAATTTCACTTCAATATTGAGTTTGAATAAACTGAAAGGAAAACACAGATATGAAACAGTGCCTGGCCGGGCTCAAGGTGGGGGACAGGTGTTTCCTATCTGGATATCCCTCTGCATCTGACCCATCAGCAGCCCTCCCGCCTTGGGAGCTGGGTGTGCCCTGAGGCAGTTTCTTTTAAACAGCTTTGTGATGGGCGTGCAGTCAGGGCCCAGCTGGGCACCCCCTGGGGCAGCCCTCTCTTGGGTCTTTTAAATACAGCAGAGTTAGCCAGAGGGCTCACTTGTCACATAAATTGTCTGAACCCAGGGTTAACGATTTGCAACCATGAAATGCTCCAGCTCCCACTGCAGGGACGAGCAAGGGAACGACCTTCTGCAGACAAGGTGAGAGATTCCCACCAAAATTCACCCTGCCTGCCTTCCAGAATCCCACTCTACATTTGTGCAAAAGTGAGTTTTTAAAAAGAGGTAATAAAAGGAGGGAAGAGCAGAATAACATGATTAGCAGGTAAACCCACATGTTTTAGAGAAATTGCTTTTGCTCTGGTGGCAGGTGAGAGCAAGGCCTGGCCTCAGGGCCGTGACGGCCATTTGCCTTGGAGGGGCCTGCGCAGTCCTCCCCCTGGGTCCAGGCCTGAGCCCAGGCCAACGTCCCAGTGCAACAGGGTGTCACTCCTATGGCCTCAGCCTTTCTGAGTTTTGTCCCTCGTCAGCCACTGGGCTGGCTCCCTGGGCGTGTGACCATGAAGTCACACAGCACCCCACACTCGGAAGGGGGCCCTTCACATGGTGGTCAGTGCTCTGCCATCACTGTCCTGAGATTCTTCACAATTTCCTTTGAACTTGTGTTTGGTGAACAAAGTCTAGTGGGACAAAGGAGTTCACTGCTTCCCAGCCCAACGACCTGACCAGGAGGGCTGGGGGCAGGTTAGTCGCAGGGTGGGCCCAGGCTCCTGTGAGGGCCTGCACATGTAATAAAAAAACACTGACAGGTCAAGAGAGAAACCACAGAAAAAGGGGCTTTTTCCTGCTTTTTGAACAAGGGGCTCTGTGTTTTCATTTGGCACTGAGGCCTGCCAGTTACATAGCTGGCCAAGCTCAGTGACCCGGGGTCCACACTGGATGCAGAGGAAATGCACCTCTGTTTGGGGCGGAAGCATCAGGTCCAGAAAAGGCCGTGCTGTCAACCAGCACATTGAAAAAAGAGGCCACAGAGGGAGGAGGGGGCAGGGAGCCAGCCAAGGACACCAGGGCAAAGGTGAAACAAAGTCCCCCTTAAAACCAAGTTCCCCTGCCAAGTTTATGATAAACCTCTCTATCCAAAATTTTATTCCCCTTCTTATCCCACCCCCATTCCCCTCAGGATTGAGGAGTATCAAAGAAAAGGGGGGACTGAAACCGAGCAGAACACGGTGGGGCCTTCCCATGTACAAAAGCCCCTCCATGTCCTCTGTTTCTTGTTTGTAGAATAAGGCTGTAATTCCCTAGGGCTTCCCTGAGTTCCAAAGAGCAGACTCAAGCGGTTACTAATTAGGGAAGTGAAAGAATGCAGAAACAAAGGAAAAGCAGTTAAGCAAGAAAAGTAATGATAGCTTAAACAATAAACAGAATCCTAGTTCCTCCTCAAGGAATGTATATAACAATCTGATGTGTATCTTTGAGTTATTCTGCAGAAACTAAGACCCCACCCAGGTGGAGGATGGTGACTACATGCTGACCACAAGCACATAGACCCCAGACTAGCTGAAAGCAGATGGTTGACAGTTAAGATTGCCAAAACAACACCCTGTTACATCACCACCAACAAATCAGAAGAAAGTCCATGAGCTTCAACCCTCACCCCAAATATTGCCTTTAAAAACCATTCCCTGAAAACCATCAGGGAGTTTGGGTCTCTTGAGCATTAGCTGCCCATTCTCCTCGCTTGGCGCCCTGCAAATAAATGCTGTACTTTCCTTCACCACAACCCAGTGTCAGTAGATTAGCTTTGCTGCGCGGCAGGCAAGTTTGGTTCAGTAACAAAGGTGCCAGGCCCAGGGACAAAGGTCTGAAGTGGCCTCGACAGCCCATGGACTGTGTGAGAACAAGCAATGTGCTCCCTCACAACTGGCAGTTTGCAGATCTCCCTGGAAAAGCGCCCGACATCCCAGGGACCCCTGGGCCCTCAGAGCTTGGGGGCAAGTGCCAGCCAGCACCTGGACTGCAGGGCCCCTGCAGGACACAATTACATGAGTGTGCATGCCAAAAAAGGCTGGAAGAAAACGTGTAAAATATTCACGGTCTTTCTCAGAATGGTGGATAACCGGGTTTATGCTTTCTTCTTTACATTTTCTATGTTTACCAAATTTTCTACAATGAACGGTCACTGCAATTACTGTCAGAAAAATTAAATCATGGGTGTATGTATGTATATGTAGGTAGATTGTTAACACTATATATATATATATATATATATATATATATATATATATATATATATATATGTCAATCCCAATCTCCCAATTCATCACACCACCACCCCCTG
>NW_006779703.1:98622-102103 GCF_000442215.2 Lipotes vexillifer
TATATATATATATATATATATATATATATATATGTTATATATATATAAAACACTATATATACACATACACATATATACATACAGACATTTAAGGCTAATGTCATGCTATCCTATCAGTCTACACGGACACTTAAGTGTGTACTCAGATACGTGCGTGTATTTTATGTCATAGTTGAGGAGTTTGGCCACCTGTTCTTTTTTTTTTTTTTTTTTTTTTTTGCGGTACGCGGGCATCTCCTGTTGCGGAGCGCAGGCTCAGCGGCCATGGCTCACGGGCCCAGCCGCCCCCACAGCACGTGGGATCTTCCCAGACCGGGGCACGAACCCGCGCCCCCTGAATCGGCAGGCGGGCTCTCAACCACTGCGCCACCAGAGAAGCCCCACCTGTTCTTTTTAAGCAGCAATTGATAAATACCACTCAGTGCAAGAAGCGGTGAAAAATGTAGTAAAAGAACCACGTGTATTTCTGGGAAGGTGTCCAGTGTCCTAATGGGGCTCCATACACGACCTGCTCCTCTGTCTGCAGCTCCAGCCAAGGGCATCGGTGTGCAAGCGCACACACACAGAGGCACACATGCACCCTCATGGTAAGCACACCTAATCCACACTCCTGTTTCTTACAAAGCCCAGACTGGGGCCTTGCCTGTCATAGGCCAGCAATAGATATTTGTTAAGTAAAGGAGCATCAGTATTTTATTCCTTCTGATAAATCTGCAGGAGATTCCTGCCCTGCCCTATAATCACATGCTGTACTAACCTGAATCTTCATGACGTATCTTTGTCTGACTTCCAGTGCACTCCGGCTTAATAGACAACCTGGGGCTGGAAGCCCTGTGTGACCTTTACTGCCCACAGCACTGAGCGGACAGTAAAGGGACCACAGGAGTGACCGTGTGAGTGAACCAACGGACGACCTGGTGTCCTGAGGGCAAACAGGATGGCCCACAGGATCTGTCTCCTGACCAGAAGAGTGTCAGCCTGTGCGCCGTCTGCAGAGGGCAACCCTGAGACCGTGTCTGTCCTCAGTGAAGGTGGTGTCACCCATGGACAGTTGGTGCCTGTCGGGTGTGGCATGGGAGGTGCCGGTGGCAGTTGGGGGCTTCACGCTTGCTGGCTGAAATAGCCCTTTCCCCTAATTTTAAGATAAGGAAACTGAAGCCTGAGAGAGAGTGAAGTCCTCAGGGTGACCCCAGGTCGATCTGAGTCAGGAGAGAGGGGAAAGCATGTGGCACCCAGCCAGCTACCAGAACCACCTCCAGGGAGGTCCCCCCGCAGCAGAGGGAGTGAGGATCAGTCGCTTGGCCGGAGTTGGCACCTGTCGGGGCAGCGCCCCCATCCCACCCCCCGGCTGCCACGGGCACCTCCAATCTGAGATCACCACGTGCAGAAGAGGCGAGTTGATTTCGTTCGCCCTTGGCCTTTCCACGGGCCACTTGTCACCATGTTGCATGGGGTTGAGTTTAACAGGGAGAAAATGATCAATAGCTCTTTCAATATCCTCAGGCTGCCAACATAGCATTCTTCAGGGTATTTTCAATTCTCTTGGCCCAAAAAATTGCTTAATATGAAAAAAACTATAAATGAGATCAATATAAAGATATTTTTAAAAGCTTATTTTGCTCTGTCTAGGACCCCAATAAATGTATGTGTCTGTTAAATAAATACAGCCTCGGAATGTTTCATTAAGCATCAGAGTCCTCTAAATTCCTCATCAGGCCCAGCCCTGTGAAAAGAACCGAATTTAAGGGCCGCGAGAATGTCCGCTTGGCAGGGGCTGCCCACCACCACCTCGTGTCACAGGGCCCTTGTAGGACTGAATATGTCTTGGCTTGGGGCAGAGAAAATGCATTTGCCAAAAGGGTTATTACTACCTTAGCAGTGATTCATTTAAGTGGTTTCCCAGGAGTGGTGTTTTATTATGATTTCTCGGCTCTCAGCTTGGTCCTTTCCCAGCTCTGGGCCAGGGCCACATTCCTGGGATACTGGGCTGTTCCTAGCGCACAGACAGCCCATTCACTGTGCCCCGGGGGCCTCTGCAGGCCGCCTCCCACCTCCCAGCACTGGGCCCTCCAGCCACAGCCCCTGTCCTGCCGCCCCAGGGGCGCTAACCCCAGGGCCCCTGAGGTGGGCCTGGGCTTGGAATCGGTTCACATCCCGGGAAGGACAGCAAGCCCACCCCCTTCCTGGTTCCCAGAACTCACCGAGGCCCAAGGCGGCGCGGGTGCACTCCGGCAGTCAGGTCCCGTCCCGGGGTCCTGGCCGTGCCGGCCGCCCCGTCAGCTATAACATCTCGCGGGGACCCTGATTGTGCCACAGGAAGACGAAGCACTGAGGAAAGAAACTACTTGTAAGAAAGGTTTGCAGGAGAACCAGGCTTTTGAGATGTGGCTCCTCAGTAAAAACACAAATGATATTTAAAGACAAAACGTGAGATTACCAAGGCTGCCACGTTTATCACGGGTCTGTTCTTGGGTTTGGGTAGAAAAGACCAATTTTTGACCTCATTATCGTATCTGGACGGTCAGAACGGATGTCCCAACACCCGCGGCCGTGCAGGGGCTGGTGGTGTGGGAGTCACACAGTGAGGGGAGCTTCTGTCCCTGACACGGGGCCCCCAGCCTGACTCGAGCATCCCCACCAGCCCCTTCTCAGCTCCCTGCGGGTGAAAGGAGCTCCGTGCTCCTGCATGACATGCTGAGAGGCGCCCAGGAGAAGGCGCCAGAGCCCCCATCCAAGATTCTAGGCCTGGGGGGGAGCCTCCCCGTGTAGCCCCGGTGCCAGGGTCACTGCGGCGGCTCCTCATCTTCCGCCGGCCGCCTCAGAGAATCAGGGCATGTTTTAGGAAATGTGTCCCTGCAGCGTCCAGTCCAGCAGGAGTCCCTCCTACTCACCTCCACTCACCTCCACCCACTTCTCCCAGAGGGCAGGGTTCACCTGCCCGAGAAGACACCCCTTCCCTTCATGGGGCCCTGAGCCTCGCACAAGCCAGCCATGCAGCAGGCTCCCTGTCTCAGCCCCTCTTGGAGCTGCAGCGTCCAGTACGGCAGCCACCGGCCACAAGAGGCCACTGGAGCATGCAGGAAGGGCCCCCCACACACACACTGGGTGTCGAAGATTCAGCATGAAAAAGCATGTGCAATGTCTCATTGATAATTTGTGTATGGACTACAGATTGAAATAATATTTTAGAAGACAGTGAGTTAAATAAACTATATTATCAAAATGAATGCCACCTCGGGCTTCCCTGGTGGCGCAGTGGTTGGGAGTCCGCCTGCCGATGCAGGGAACATAGGTTAGTGCCCCGGTCCGGGAAGGTCCCACGTGCCGCGGAGCGGCTGGACCCGTGAGCCATGGCCGCTGAGCCTGCGCGTCTGGAGCCTGTGCTCCGCAAAGGGAGAGGCCACCGCAGTGAGAGGCCCGCGTACCGCAAAAAAAAAAAAAAAAAATGAAATTGAGAATAAAAAAATACAAAAAAAAGGGG
>NW_006779703.1:102159-104561 GCF_000442215.2 Lipotes vexillifer
AAAAAAAAAAAAAAAAAAAAAATGAATGCCACCTCTTTTAACAGTGGCAGAGATGTACTGTTAAATTTTCTCATAGCCACTTTCTAAAACAGCAAAACGCAGCAGGTGGAATTAGCTGACAGCCGGGGGGGGCCCACATCACAGGTGTGCGCCCAACACTGCCTTAGCCCGTCCCACAAGGTGAGGCCCCACCTTCCCCAGCAGCTCAAGGCAGAACACCTGCCTCAGCCAGTGACTTGGTCCAGAAAGCCAGGAGCCCCCCTCCTTAACTGAACCTTGTCCTGGGTGGGCCTGGCGCCCAAGACCCTGGTCCAGCAAGGTGACAGCTGGTGCCCTCGTCGGGACAGTGCCGACCCCCACTTCAGCTCAGCCCCCTCCCACTGCTCCTCGGGCCCCTGCCCCAGCTCCACCTCCCTCATCTCTTGTCTCCCACTTTACAGGAAAACATGAGCTGCCAGCAGACCCGCCTCCGAGATGCCCCGGAGCGTCCCCGCCCTTGCCTGGCCCGTGCCCGGGCCTTGTAGGGTCATCCTGCTTGGTGCAGGGCTCGGTGCGGGGGTGGGGGTGGGGGGGGGGTCTTCTCTGAGCACACCTGCTAACAGTGTCCGGTTTCTCCCTGCGTCTCCCTCCAGCTACCATCTTACCATCATCTCATGTGCTCTGCACAGGTGAACTCATTCACATCACGGTTTAGATCACTGGTATAGTGCAGAGTGTTTCCAAAAGGGAAGAGCACCCTGGAATTAGGGTGAGCACAGCAGAGTGAGCCTAAAGGACAGAGGTCTGAGGTCAGCAGATATTTCAAACCCTGCCCCATACTCCCTTCCCTGAAGCTCCTCCCGACGGACAGTGCTCGCTGATGTGCGGGTCCAGCCACTCCGCGGGGTTCCTGGACCAGTAACCACCTTTGCAAGATGTCAGGAGCTCACCCAGGAAGACACGATGACCACATGAGAGCCCAGGACAACAGCGTGTGGGGCAGAGGAAGGGCACAGGGACAGTCCCTTCTCTCCACATATGCCCCTTCCTTCCCATGGGATATGGGTTACTAGGGCGGGTTATGACCTCCTGGAGGCCGTCCTCCTTCTGTCCGGGATTGAGAAGCCCAATCCCCTGGTCCCAACACACCAGTAGGTACTCACAGGTCGATAACCGCTCCTCGTTCCTGTGCTGAAGCCCCCAGTCTACCCGCTGGCCCAGCTGCTTCCCGCCTCATTCAGGGTCAGCCCGGCTCCCTGTGGAGCAGAGGCACCCGGACGCCCACAAGCACCCCAACAGGGCTAAGCGCATTCCTCCCGCCTGCCCCAAATCTGCTCTTCACCAGCATCCTCCGTCCCGGTCTTCCCTGCTCCGTCATCAGACTGAAAGCCTCTTCCTTCAGCTCCCCTCAACCCCTCACCCTACCCTTCCTTCTCCGACGCCTGCTCACTTCACTTCTACATATTTCTGGAATCCCCTGTCCCCCCTGGCGTGTTGCCCCAACCTAAACCCTGGTCAGCCCTTCCCGGGACCACCAGTCTCTGCCCATCTCCCCTCCCTTCCAGACCTCCTCCCACGCTGTCACCAGAGGAACCTGTGTAAATAGTAAAGGACCTGGCACTTTGGGGATCACACCATCCTCTGAGGCCCCCATTCACCCACAGGGTAGGAGTCCAAATGTGTAGTTTGTTTTTATTTTTTTATTATTATTATTTGGGTGGGTGGGCTGTGCAGCGCGGCATGCAGGATCTTAGTTCCCCGACCAGGGATCGAACCCGTGCCCCCTACAGTGGAAGCGCCAAGTCTTAACCACTGGACCTCCAGGGAAGTCCCTGTAGTTTGTTTTGGTTTTTTTTTGCAGTACGCGGACCTCTCACTGTTGTGGCCTCTCCCGTTGCGGAGCACAGGCTCTGGACGCGCAGGCCCAGCGGCCATGACTCACGGGCCCAGCCGCTCCGTGGCATGTGGGATCTTCCCGGACCGGGGCACGAACCCGCGTCCCATGCATCGGCAGGCGGACTCTCAACCACTGCGCCACCAGGGAAGCCCCCCTGTAGTTTGTTTTTGAATAAGAAACAAGTCTCTGGATGTCTCAAGGTCAGGAATTGATTATATCAATAAAACTTCGTCTTGTCCGAGGGTCATCCTTGCTAAGATCAGATCGCCCCCAGGCACGAGAAACCTAGGTGGGGAAGAACAGAACTCTCCCGCAAGTGAAGAGCCAGTAAGAACACGCCCTCGGCACAGCACTGGCACCTCCTGTCCAGACACCTTCCACCTCCCGAGAGGACAGACAGCACGGCCGTGCTCATCCCCCGCCTCCCTTGCAGAAGTAGAGAGTAACGTTCCTGAAATGTGTTTGAGGTGGATCTAAGTCATCAGAAGATATTCCGGTGCACAGGAAAGAGGGCTTCTAACTTTTC
>NW_006779703.1:104571-150722 GCF_000442215.2 Lipotes vexillifer
CTGAATCCTGGAGGCAGAACAGCATCTGGGCTGATGCCCAAAGCCAGTGCCCCTCCGATGGGCTGCCACGGGGCCCAGCCCTTCAACTGTGACAATTAGGAAACCAAAGTTCAGGGAAGGTGGGGTGATTGCTCCAGGTGGCCTAGCCTGTTCGTGGCAGAGTAGGAACTGCAACAAGGGTTCAGAGTGATTCGCTTTTTTCCCCTAGTTTATTGGATTTTTAAGTTACAGAGGGGCCAAGAAAGATGGAAGAAACTGGAATTAATACTAATCTGCTTGGTCCAGCTGGGGGCAGGGACACAAGGGAAGGAGGAGGAATGGCGGAGCACAGCTTTCGATGCAAAACACAACCCAGTTCTTGGATTCGACTTGACCTGCATGGGGGGCTGTGGCCAGGCCCATGCTCTCCCCATCTTTTAGAAGCTGTGTGTGACAAGCAGGGACGCGGCGAGTCCGTGCAGCGCAGGGATGGGAAGCGGCTCTCCCTGGCACTCTCTCCCGACTGAGCAGGTGCCCGCCGGGCCTGCTCCACCCTTGACCTACTCTCTGCCTCCCTTTGGGAACCAGGCTATGAAAAGCCTCACCGTGTGGCTGTCAAGTGGGCAATCACGTGTTGCCCCCCAGAGACACTGCCAGACAGTACGACAAGAACCTTGTGAAGCTGGGTACACGAAGTCGGAGAGTCAGTACTCTGTGTGTTTGAGGGACGAATGAACCACAGGATGTCACTGTCCCCAGAACCAAAGGGCACCAACTGTCCTTGTGACCCTGACAACGAGGAGAGAGTCAGCAGGAGCCCTTCTCCCCACGCCCCCACCCCCGCTTGGCGTTGCGTCGGTGCAGCCTGTGTCGCAGGTGAGAACGGCGGAACCAGAGCACGAAGAGAGGGCCGGTGACTTGGGGACACTGCAGGGCCTGCTGCTGCCCTGTCCTGTCCTCAGAACACACTGCATCCCCCCTCACGTGCTGCCCAGGAAAAGAAGCACCATAAAAAGGGCTGAGGTTGTTTTCAGCCTCCTTTTGAATCTGGAAACCTCATCCCTGCTCTCCCTTCTGAGGGAGGAAATAGTTTGGGTTCGAGGAGCGGGAACAGGGGCGCCTGCAGCTGGAAAGAGGAGCCTGCAGGTCGGCTGTGGGCTGCAGTTGCCCGTGTGCCACCCCCCCCGATGCTTTCCCGATCTGCTGGAACACTTAAGCAGACCTTTGGGGAAGGGCTTCTGGTACGAAAAATAATCACTGGTTCAGCTAAAAGCCAGGGCAAAATAAGAATGGGGAAGCAAAAGTCCAATTTCTCAGTTATTAAATTTATGAACTACACAGGGTTGCAATCGTTCCTTGCATCAGCCTTCCTTTGTCATGGATGAATGTAAACAGACAAAACTTCATTGGAGACTCTGGTCAAAATATTTAAACAGAAAAGTTTATGAGCAAAAGAGCTGCTTCTATTATTCGGTCTGTTACAACCACAGCCCCTTGAGTTTTCCCTCAAGTTTATTTCAGCTGGAAGGCAGTCTTCTGTTCATTCTCTAATCTCTGCAACCCAATTAACCTGAAACATTTGATGAAACATTATTGCATCCTATTTCTTCTTATTATAAAAAGAATTCATGTTTCTTTTGCTTCTGGAATGGAAAGCAGACCTACTTTTCCCTAAGTACAGCTAAAAGCCCTGAACATTATATATAAAACAAACATAAAACACACTGAAAGGTGGAGAGAAGATGGTAGACCAGGACCCAAGTGACAACACAATAGGAGATGCCCAGCTTTTCTTTTGCCTCATATATTCCAGACTTGGATATGAACAAGGCTGCAACCCAGAACTGTCAATGGGCAAAGATACCACCCCACCCCACCCCCAGTAAAAACAACAAAAGTCTGCTCTCTCTAGCCAAAGTATCAGAAAAGAGGCAGCCTGGCAGGACAGAAAACTTTTAGAGAATGACCGTTCTGCTCCAGCCAAACACCACAGAGAAAACTGTGGCCCCCCTTCACCTACAACAGAACAGACTTCTTTGCTGGGGAACTCAGACCTCTACTTCTACCAGACAGTAACAAGGCAGGACCCCCTCCTCCACAAGAGCAGGTCACAGGCTTCCAATAAAAATCACCCATCACACCAAGAACCAGGAAGATCTCAAACTGAGTGGAAAAAAAAGACAATCAATAGATGTCATCAGTGAGCTGGCAGACATTAGAACTGGCTGACAAAGACATTAAAGCCACCATGATAAACATGTTTCAACAAGCAGTTACAAACATGACTGAAACAAATGAAAAAGATTGGAAGTCTCAGTAAAGAAAGTCTCAACTAAGAAATAGAATATATTTTTAATGGAAATTTAAGAACTAAAACATTTAATAACTGAAATATAAAGCTTAGTTGAGAAGCTCAACAGCAGAATGGAGAAGACAGAGGAAAGACTCAGTGAACCAGGAGACAGAACGACAGACATCAACCAAACTGAATACTGAGAGAAAATGTTCTGAAAAAAATAATAAAGAGTCTCAGGGGCCTGTGGGAATATAACAAGAGATCATACGTTCACATCATCAGAGTCCAGGAAGAGAGGAGAGAGAGGAAGAGGCTGGAAAATAGTTAAGTATATAATGGTTGAAAACTTCATCAATTTGGCAAAAGACATAAACCTCTAGATTCAAGAAGCTGAGCAAACACCAGACAGGAAAAACCAAAGAAATCTGTGCCAAGACACATCATCATTAAATGTCTCAAAACTCAAAAAAACTCAAGACAAAAAAAGAGATCTTGAAAGCAGCCAGAGAAAAGCATCTTACTGTACAGAAAAAAAAAACAACTGGAGTGACAGCAGATTTCTCATAAGAAACCAAGGAGTCCAGAAAAACGTAGCACGATATTTCTCAAGTGTCGAAAAAAAGAAAAAAGAAAAAAAAAACCCTGTGTCCAGAATGCTATACCCAGGGGAAATATAGTCCAGAAATGAAGGTGAAATCAAGACATTCTCAGATGAATGAAAATTAAGAGAATTTGTCACCAGCAGACCTGCCCTAAGGAATGACTAAGACAAGTCTCTAAACAGAAAGGAAACAGTAAAAGGAGGAAATTTGGAATGTCAGAAAGGAAGGAAAACACATATAAGAAAAAGATATGGAGAATTACAATAGGCTTTCCTTCTCCACTTGAGTTTGGTAAATTATTTTTGATGTTTGAAACAAAATTATAACACCGTGTGATGCAATTCTAAATATATTTAGGGGCTTCCCTGGTGGCGCAGTGGTTAAGAATCCGCCTGCCAATGCAGGGGACATGGGTTTGAGCCCTGGTCCAGGAAGATCCCACATGCCACGGAGCAACCAAGCCCGTGCGCCACAACTACTGAGCCTGCGTGCCACAACTACTGAAGCCCATGCGCCTAGAGCCCGAGCTCCGCAACAAGAGAAGCCACTGCAATGAGAAGCCCTCTCACCGCAACAAAGAGTAGCCCCCACTTGCCGCAACTAGAGAAAGCCTGCGTAGCAACAAAGACCCAGCTCCGCCAAAAATAAATAAGTAAATAAATATTTAAAAACAAAAAAAAAAGAATGGGAGAACAACCCAGACATGTAAGGCACAGGTGTCCTAAAGCGATTCAAGAGTAATAATGAGGAGAGGGGGGTCTTGGGCCATGGGTTGCTGGAGGGCATGAGGTCTCTTCTGTGGGAAAGAGAAAGGGTCCAGGGTCTTGGGAGAGCCCAGTAAGTGGTTCCTCCAACCACCCGTGGGCTTGTGTACCAAACAAGAGGGCAGCCTTACCATCAGAAAGGTGATCAGTTTCCAAAACTCTAGAATTAAGACAGCAAATAGGGTCCAGGGGGTACAAAATGAATCTGAACTTTTAGAGGTAGGCTGAGAGAGGACGCTAAATCTTGAAACACCCCAGGCTGCAAGGATGACAGGGACTGAAGAAAAGGTTTCAGAAGCAGCAGGTGAGTACAGGGCAGGACGACTCGAGCTTGCACCAGGTGACCAGATAGCTTATGCCAACATTGTGTCCCACGGCAAATGCCAGTCTTGCTCTGGGGGTTGAGTAGCTGAGGCCAGTCACATAAGCATGCAGTGCCCACTAGCCCTCTGAGGTCTGCTGCAAGGTGGCTGGAGTCCACAGGGACACTGGGGGGCCTAGAATGGAAGCTCCATGAGGGGAGGACCTGGCCAGTCTCATTTTCTACTGCGTCCAGGACCTGGCACAGTGCCCAGAAGTACTCAGTGTAAGTTGCTGATGTGTGGATTCCATGATGATGGAAGGAAGAAAGGGGGGAGTGAGGGAAGCAGGGTGGGGGGAGAGAAGACAGAGGCACAAGTAACCTCCGGAGAAGAGCAAGATGACACAGGAGAACGTCCCTCCCTAAAGCTGCGCTAAAATGTACCCGGGGGCTTCCCTGGTGGCGCAGTGGTTGAGAGTCCGCCTGCCGAGGGGTTCCCGAGGGAAGGAAGGGGCAGGACAGGGTAAGGGGGCTGACCAGGCCAGGATTGGCTGGTTTGGATAATTTTAGCGGGTCTGTAGGGGCTGCCCCTAGTTGTCTGATGCCTGACCCTGAGCCAGTCAGGAAGGGGAAGGGGCTCGTGTCTCAGCAGTGTAGCAGCCCAGATAAGGCAGGTGGGCTGGGGGTCTGCAGGTCAAGCTATGCTCACCAGCGAGTAGCTCGCTGTCTCTAGGAATTGGCTGACCTGGCGGTGGGGGACCTCTCCCGGGTCAACAAGGCCCCAGGTATCAAAACATCAGATATAGAAGCTAGTAAACGTGGTTAACACATAAGCCGAGAGTGGATCTCCCCCAGGTGGTCTGTCCCAGGCCCTGCTGGGAGCCAGGGGAGTGGAGTGGAAGGCCAGGCCTGTCCACCCGTGATCCATGCCGGCAGCTCGGGGCTCCTCGAGAGAAGAACAATTCCAAAGAGAAAAGAGAACTCAAGGATTCCACCCCCTGTACCTCCAAAAGCACTGCTCCCTGGAGGAGGGCTCTGAACCCCGTCCAAGCAGCTCTGTGGAGGGTCAGGGTGGGGGGCATGGCGGGGCCCGAAAAGGCTTACGCCCTCCCTAGCGTGGGTATGCAGTCCCAACCGGTGAGATCCTGGCGGCTTCAGCCTGCCCTGGAGAGAGAAATCGAGAAGAAAAGCAAACACGTCCCACAAGAGCCAAAGCACCTTGCCCCAGACCAGGCTTCCCAACAGCGACGCTACTGGCATTTGGGGCCATGTCAATCTATGTTGGGAGGCTGTCTTGTACACTGCAGGAGGCTGAGCAGAGCCCTGGCCCCTGCCCACTGGATGCGACCCCCTAGATGTGGTCACCAAAACCGCCTCCTGCCGTGGCATTGTCCCCTGCAGTTGAGAACCACAGCTCCAGGAGCACTTAAGTCATGTTCAATTTTTTATATTCAGCTACTTGCGTTTCTTCAAAACCACTTCTGTCTTATCAAATAGAGTGACTCACACTCCCCCACAGAAAGCCAACTTCCAAGAGGTACAGATGAATAAATATGCCAGGATGAGTCAAGGATCTTCAAGTGGGCAGGTCAGCGATGGGGGAGGGATGGTGGGAAGGGCCCCAGGGGTCTAAGAGCTCAGGGAGGCGGGACCTCCTCCACTCTGGTGGGCTCGTGGCTAGTGGCCCAAAGTGCCCTTGACTTGTGCCCTGGCCCCGCAGATTCCACGGGGAGGCCTGAGGCGGCTGGTGGCGGGGGTGGGTCCTGGGGGTGAGGGCGGCCTCTCTTCCCCAGGCAGACACAAGATGAGGACTCATCCAGGCGAGGTGTAAGCGCAGGACAGGCTGACAGACCCAAGGGGCTCTTGTCTGCCAGCTGCCAGCCCTGAGGGAGAACGAACCACACGGACACCAGACATGGGGGCACACTTCCCATCTCAGGGTCCCTACCAGCCTGAGGGCCCCATCACATGCCCGGAGCCCAGAGCAGAGCCTGGGACCCACTGACGCCTGTCCAGCCACGAATCATCGGGCCAGTGGCCGCGGAGGGGGGAGGAAGCAGAAAATTCGGGAAAGAAGAATAGACGCGTGTACACGTGTAACTGACTCACTCTGTGGCGCACCTGAAGTGATCACTACACTGTTAATCAACTATACTTCGGTATAAAATAAAAAGTGAAAAAAAGAAAATTCGGGGAAAATCCACCCCAAAGAAAGAGAGCTCAAGTGTACTGTAGGTGAGGGAGGCCGGGGCTCAGACACAGGGCCTGCGAGCAGCAGGGCGGCAGACCGGCCACCATGGAGTCAGGAGGACCTTCCACCTCCCGGCCGCTTGTTTGAGGCCACGACCCAAGACAGACGCCGGGCAGGCACCCTCCCGCAGGCCATTCTTTTTCTGGAGGGTTCAGCCGGCCCGCCTGCCACTGTCCAGAGAGCACAGCTCTGCAAGCCACCCCCACATATCTTCCGATTCCCACCCACAGGACAGTACGTTTTTGTAAACCTGCAGGGGCAGCTCAAGGGTTTGAGACATTGGGGAACTTCAAAGCACAGCATCAGGTGTGAGAACGTGGTGGAGGGGCTTCCAATCGGCCACCGCCCAGCCGCTCAGCCCCAAAGCCAGGGTCAAGAGAAGTTTCATTCTTCCCCATCCACCCATCATTCCTTCCTTTGTTCCTGCCTGATCCCCAGGCCTCCTGGTACCACGGAGGAGCAGAGGCCCTGTGCTCGGCACCTACACGATTCCCATCCATCCATCCATCCATCCCGAGCAGCCAGGGAGGAGGTCTGGATGCTCAAATGGGCGGCAACCCCGGGGCAGAGGAATTCCACTTCCAAAGCCGGTCTATAAAATGCTGCTGGCCATTGGTGCATTTTTCCTTCGAGGGGAAGCAGAATAGCTCTAAAAGCAGCCTCTGGGGTGCAGGCCTTGCCAAGGGGGAGTCGGTGAGAGGGGAAATTAATGTTCTCTTGAAAATGATGAGTAACTTCACACAGTCACCAGGGCCCAGTGAGGCCTGTGACATGAGCCACGTGGGCCTAATCTCGGCCCTCCCTCCCTCCCTCCCTCCCTCCCTCCCTCCGTCCTGGCCTTTGTGAGGGTGTGGGACTCGGAGGGGGGGGGCACCATGGGCCTGCGGGGAGGGGGCAGACGGGAAGGAGGAGGGGTCTGTGTAACTGAAGACTGCCAGAACGTGATCGCACGCTCAAAGTCTGATCAAAGGGCAAGGGCGGCCTCCCTGCTTTGGAATAAACTCTAAACATGTTAAGGGAATGTGGACGCCACCTCAGGCCCCTGGCCTCGGAGGCCAGAAAGGAGGTTAATTAGAAGCAACTTTTGGAAAGACGCCGGAATGTGGGTCGAGGCACAACACAGGGCGCAGGTCGGGGAGGCAAGGCTGGGGGCTCCTCAGGGGCACCTGGGAGCCCGTGCCACTGGAAGGCTGGTTCAGGCCTTGTCCAGGATGCTATCGTTAAACTTGAACCATGCCCTTTCACCACCATCTGCCTGCCCTCCCCACCCCCACGGGTCCAGATCATTCTGGACAAACCCTCTCCTCTTGAGGTCAATAGGCTCCAGGACACACCAGCCACTAGCCAGAGTCCCCGTGTCACCTGGTAGAGCCCCTCCTCTGGGGCCCACGGGACCACCACTTCCATGTGTCACCTCGTTACCTCTTTTCGAGTCACGAGCTGAAAGTCCCAGGAGGGCAGGACCCGGTCCGTCCTATTTGCCCAGCACCTGGAACAGTGGCTGCTTCTTAGCGGGGGCTCAGGAGATGTTTATGGAACTGCATTTCCTGGAGCTGCCATGACAACGACCAAAGACTGGCGGCTTAAAACAACAGAAATGTATTCTCTCACCGGTCAGGAGGCCAGAAGTCCAAAACCACAGCATCGCAGAGCTGGCTCCTTCAGGAGGCCCTGCGGGGAGTCCGTTCCAGGCCTCTCCCCAGGGCCCCTGGCTTCCAGCAGCCTCAGCGTCTCCTGCAGCGGCACCGAGCCAGCCTCTGCCTGCGTCCTCGCCGCCCTCTTCCCCTCTGAGTCTCCTCCGAGTGTCTTCGCCCAAACCTCCCGCTCCTTCGTCCTTGAAGGGCACCCGTCGTTGGCTTCAGGGCCTCCCCACTCCAGTGTGCCCTCATCCTGATTTCCATCTACAAAGACCCTACTTCTGACTGAGGCCACGTTCACAGGTCCCGGGGGTAAGACTTCAACAACACCCTTTGGCGGGTGCAACTCAACCCAGCACCGTACTGACTGAACAAAGGAGGACAAACAGCCCCAGCCCGGGAAGGAATCGTCTCCCTCAGCTCTGCCAAGGCCTGCAGCGGCGAGCACTTCCCGCACTGAGAAAGGGGAGTGACCAAGTCCAGGTGGTGCCAGCGGTGCCCGTGACGAAACCTTCCCCGCCATCCAGTCCCCGCACCTGGGATTCCAAGCATAGAACCTGATTCCCAGTCGGGAATCGTAACTGCATCCCAAACACACACACCAAGCCACAGCTGAGGGAATACATACGTGGGGCAGGACACGTGTGTGAGTGCGGGATGTGGCGTACGGGGGATGAGGTGTGTGTGTGTGGTGTGCGCGTGCGGGCGTGACAGCTGAAGCTCTGTTTCACTCCGCCCACCCTGGGAGATGCTGTAGTCAGTGGACTCGATGTGCTTCACGAGATAAAGAATGTTTGTAAGAAACCATGAAAGCCTCCCGCATACAGGTCGGGAGGAGGAGTTCTAGTTTCGGGCTCCGTCAGTGACAGGTGAGAGGCGCGCTGGTCAGCTCAGGCTGCTATAACCAAGCGCCACAGAGGGGTGGCTTCAACCACAGAAACTGATTTCTCACTGTTCTGAGGCCAGAAACCCAAGACCAAGGTGCCATCAGGGGTGGCTTCTGGTGAGGCCTCTCCTCCTGGCACAGAGGCCACCTGCTGCCTGGGTTCCAACGGCCTTTCTTCTGTGTGCAGAGAGAGGCCCCTGGCGTCCCCTCCCCTTCTGACGGGAACAGCAGTCCTAGCGGATTCGGGCCGCGTCCTGACGGCCTCATTTGGCCTCAATCACCTTCCTAGAGCCGCCACCTCCCAAATAGTCACACTGGTGGTTAGAGCCCCAACATACAAATCTGGGGGCAGACAATTCAGTCCATGACAAGAAGTAACTTGAGGAAATGGATGTCGATATCTCTATCTAAAAGGGCACAGCACCGGGAAGGAAGGGTACCTGGCGGTGTTGAAAGAACCCGGAGCGCAGCACACCCTTCCCAAGAGGCCTGGGTCTGAGGAAGGAGGTGTGGCCAGCTCCTGAGGGGCTCCGGGAACCTCCAGTGAAGCTGGGAAGTGTGGCCCCTAGACCGACACGGGAAACACTCGGAACTTCCTGGTGCCCGGGCAGGGAGCGAGTGCTCGCCAGAGGGGTGTGAAGAGTGAGTGTCCAAGAGCGACAGGCCAGCCCAGCCTCCCTCACAGGACCCCTGGTGGCCTCGGGACCACGCGCCCAGGGGGCTGAGGGAGGGGTTCCTGGGGGATAGCACACAGATTCAGGAAGCCTGGAGTTGAGGGATCTCCAGGTGAGGTGTGGCGACCCGAGGGCCTCATGCCACCTGTCCTGAGATGACTCAGCAAACTCGGGAGATGTCAGAGGAGCCTGGGTTCCACCGAGCGGTCACACCAGACACGAGCCATCCACCATTCTTCCGTGCTTTCCCCAAACGCTCCCCAGGGGCCAGTCCATGTCAGCTTCCAGGTCCTCTAGACTGTTCTTCACGCCACACGGGAACAGCCACCTAAGGAGGGCGACTTCCCCTTGGAGGCACGGTGACGATGAAGGGGATCCTTCCCCTTTGCTGCCCTTCCCAAGAGGGAGCCAGGCACAGAAGAAGGGCCCAGGCTCTGTGTCTCAGGTGCCACAACCTCCCAGGGCCTCAACTCTGTCACCTGCAGGGAGGTGCTGGCGCTTCTCTCAGGAAAGGTGCACCACGTGGTATTCAACCCGTGAAGTCAGTCTGCCCACCATCTCTCCCCACAGTGCTGCCCATGGCATCCGAAGAGGCATTCCCACAGCAGCCCACCCCCAGAGGGCACCCCACGGTCCCTGAACCTCTGTTCAACGAGGGCTGGCGTCTGTAGCCCTGCTTCTCAGCACCTCCGCTCAGAGGAGGTGGTGAGGAACCCGCTCACTGCACGCGGAGCAGGTTAATTTGCTGCCAGGACTTCCCGGTCACTGAGAGTGAAATAACTGAAGCCACGCGGTGTTTGCTTACAGAGCGCTTCACTCATGCTTCAGTGAGGGCCTTCTTTTTGACTCAGCGACTGAACCACCGCCCACCAGGTTCTCTTCTTCAGTTACTGCTGTTTCCCGATCCCTGAGCACAGTTTGGATTCCGTTCGATGGTGTCAGGTAGAGTGCAAGTGGCTTTCAGTGCTGAGTAAGGCTTAAAGACGATGGTCCACCACGAGTAGCTATGGAAACTCCATCACCCACTTTACCCCTCTGAGCCTCAGTGTCCCCCATCTGTAAAGTAGGGCCAATAACTCTACTACTTTACAGGACAACAATGGAAATCTGATTTTAAAACCATCTGATAAAATGCAAGCTGCTAATAAAACAAGCGGTCTGGAATTATTTCATCAATCTGCTTCTGGCATGACAGAATAGGTTGTATCAGACCAGACTCGCTGCCAAAATAACAAGGAAAGCTGGATAAGACACAACGATCCCAAGAAGAAGGGAACTGACTCAGGTGAGCCTGAAATTAAGTGCTGCTTCTACCCTCCAGGTATTTGGAAATTCCTAAGCAGCACGAATTTAAGAGGGTTGAAGGTCAAGCAAGAGCAAGCGCTCCGACGGCGGGCCCGACAGCCCCGAGAAAGAGGCCAAGTTCACGCCCTACCCACGCATGGACAGCTACGAACAGGAGGAGCACACCGACCAGATCATGGCCGAGGTCAAGCAGAGCACAAGCTCACAGAGCCTCGACAAGGCGGCCGACGACATGCCCGAGGCCGCGGGCGCCATGGCTGGTGGCGAGGCCGCGCAGCGGTACGGCAAGGAGAGGGATGCCAGCTCGCTGGCCATCGAGGGGATGAAAACCGGCGCCATACGTTCACCTTATACCCCCAACAAGCCCAGAGAGCCCATCTGGGTCATGCGCCAGGACATTAGTCCCACCAGGGATTGTGACGACCAGAGGCCGGTGGATGGAGATTCCCCGTCTCCCAGCAGTTCCTCACCCATGGGCGCAGTCTTCGAGCACATCCCTTCATCTCAGTGACCCCACGGAAGCCTCCACAAATAAAGAGTCAAGAAAAAGCTTGGCTTCATTCCCAACCTACTTCGAAGCTCCCGGACCTTGTGACCTTGAGGACTTGATCAATGGAATCATTTTTGTTGCCCATCACCTTGGCTCCACCCAGCTGCTCTCGGACAAAACTCCCTCCAAAAACGTGCGCATGACGCTGGCCCAGGAAGCAGTAAGCGGGATCAAGAGATGCATCTTTTCCTGCGACTCCCAACAAGACAACTCCCTGACAATGTACCAAGATGACCTTCCTGCCCTCTGCGTCTTTCAGACTCAATAATGCTGCTGGTAGAACATCAGGTTCCTGTTGAGCTGCCCAGCCAAGCTTGGCCTGACTCTTTTTCACTGTCTCTGTTATCATAAAGAGGTGACGTTAATACGCACAGATGTCCCCACAGCCTTCTCCATCTTACCTTAGGATCTCCCAGGCACAACGTTCAAAACAAGAACGCACAAACCTCTCTGAGAGAACAAGCTGCTTTTCAGGCGCTGTCCTGCCTTATTTCATACAAAGCAGAGAACTTTAAAAACAGTCTTTAGGGACACAGTTCTGACCCCTCCGAGTGTCCCACAGTTACCAAACATGTTATGATTTTGCTACATTCACATTTGCTAAGTAAACCCCTAGGGTGCCAGATGTTAAGCAGAACGCCACAAGAGAAACTGAGATAGAGAAGTTTATGACTCACAGGTCCTGGAGGAAGTTCCTGCACACCTGGAGGGGCCACGTGGGGGGGGGGGGTCAAGGCAGGACCTGGGCACAAGCCTTTCTTTATCGGGGTCTGTGGGTGGAATGCTTTGAGGTTCCCAGACTAAGGCCGGATTTTTCACTTCAAACCAAAATGGGGTTTTGGTGAGCTCCATGGGGGTCTTACCTAAGGGGCACCATGGGGAAGGCCCTGGGAGGCAGGTGGACACTTGTCCACAAGGGCCGTTGAGGGGTCCTTTCAGGAGCTTACATCTGCACCTGACTCTGCGGGCCGCTCCACACAGCACTGCTCGCATGAAGGAGCCATTGTCAGTTTAAGGCCCACACGGGCTGCTTGGCCAAACGAAATGGACCCTGATGCAGTAAATACCGTGGAATAAATTAGCTGAACTCTTAACCCAGCACTTAGTTTCCCAGGTTAATGGTACTGTTAGCTCCCCCAGGGTCAATGGGTGTGCAAGGACCCGGCATGGTTCTCTGACAGATGGGGACCACCTGTCTGAGAACCACGTGTTTGGAAATGGTGGGGGGTTGCTTTTGGTTGTCACAGTGTCTGGGACATTTATATTGGCATTAGTGGCCAGAACCAGAGACACCTGACACTGTGTAATGTTGAGAACGGAGCCACATGACAAAGATTTATCTCCTGCAGAATGCCAGAGCACTTCCCTGTCAAGGAACACTACCAGGGCCCATTCAGATGAACCCTCCAGAAGAAAGCAACAGTCCATCCCCAGACAGTACTGAAGACCCCTGAGACCAAAGACTCCATGTTGCTTTTAGATGAGCTTTTCCTAGGTTCTGTTTATTGGCCTCCTGACAGCTACCCTTGACTCCTACAGCTGGAGTCTCTCTGTCTCTCCCCTGCCCTGTGACACGTATGCGTACTCAGTGACCTTGAGGGGAGAGCAGGCACAGACACATCACCTGAACATAGAGCAGCGCTTAGGGAAGACACCGCATCCCAGTACCAGATCCTTCCCAGTGCCAAGTGTTCTGTGCACTTTCTGATTTCCACAGTGGTTTCTGAGAGTGTTTTTTTCCCTTCTTTAAAGTGTAGCTCCCTGATGAAAAACCGGAGAGCCTACTTTGAATCTTCAAAGGATTGGTAACCAGAAGTTCCACAGGTCATTTGAACAAAAAATTAGATGGCTCTGTCGATCAGAACAGGCAAGACAGAGGCTCTCTGATTATAAATCAATTTTAGACCTGCCTAGAGGAGAGAAAGCATTTGGAAAACGTATATTTATTTTTACAGCAAATTACTCTAGTGTGAGGAATTCATTATAGAGTAGTAAGATTAAATGGTTGCGTTTCATTTATAAGTATCGTTTCACAACGTGCTTCTTGCATCTGAAGGAACTGTTGCCTAACATGAAATATTTTCTGCCTCATGAAAAAAAAAAAAAGTCAAGCAGAAAGTGGGCACTACGAGTGAGAGAAGTTAAGCAGAGTCTCATCAGTCTTACAGGGATAAGGGGAAAAAAACCCTGAGGTTCAAGGCTACCAAGTCAGCCAAAACCTGAGGACTCAGGAGACCACGGAAATGCTCAGAAGTGAGCCCAACACTGCATCACTTATCTCCCCAAAGTGATTGCTAATTTGCATACAGTACCCCAGAGGCTGACCAGCCCTGGAGAAAACAAAAGTTGAGAGTCTGAAAAGCCAAGCAGAGCTTTGGGCACTCTCACTATGCTGTGGAGTAACTAGAGTTCAGGAGGCACTGAGGAGCGTCACCCATGAGTACGGATGATCCAGCAACATACTTCACTTTACAAAAACTGAAAATTGCCTCAAATCAGCTTACTACCTGATTGTATTAAATTAGTCTGCCCCAAATTTAATTGCCTGTCATAAGCAAAAGTAAACTCTCTCTGGAGGAAGATAACATCATTCAGAGCCACAACAATTTATGATCAAAATGTCCAACATTCATTCAAAAATTACTAGACACACTGGACGTGGGACCAAGAGAAAAAAGTCACAAGAGAATAATACTGTGAAAAAATTCAAGTGTCCGTCAACAGTAGAATAAATAAGATGTAGTATATTCAGGCTTCCCTGGTGGCGCAGTGGTTGAGAGTCCACCTGCCGATGCAGGGGACACGGGTTCGTGCCCCGGTCCGGGAAGATCCCACATGCCGCAGAGCAGCTGGGCCCATGAGCCATGGCCGCTGAGCCTACGTGTCCGGAGCCTGTGCTCCTCAATGGGAGAGGCCAAAACAGTGAGAGGCCCACGTACCGCCAAAAAAAAAAAAATGTAGAATATTCATATAATGAATTGCTACATAGCAATTTTTTAAAAACAAACTATTACTACACAAAATAGAATGATGTATCTCAGACACAATGTTGAGTAAACCTGTCAGATACAAAACAGTACATACTATGGGATCCATTTATAGGAAATGCATAAATAGATGAAACTATGCCATGACGACAGAGGTCAAAAAATTGGCTGTCTTCGAGGGAAATATCAAATGCAAGGGACATAAGGGAGAGTTTGGGGTGTGAAGCACTTTAAATGTCCTGATACGGGTGATAACTGTTTGGATATGGAGATAGATACAGATATAGGTGTGTGTGTGTGTGACAATTCATCAGGCTAAATAAGCACTTAGGTAACTTTACAGTCAGCCCTCCATATCCATGGTTCCACATCCATGGAGCCAACCAACCACAGATCATGTAGTACTGTTATAAATATTTAGTGAAAAAAAGATTAGTGTGTAAGTGGACCTGTGCAGTTCAAACCTGCACTTAAAAGCAGATCATACACAGCTGAAGAGAGAACTAGAGAATTAAAAGACAAGTCAGTAGAAGTTAAATACAGAAAGAAATATGTAGATGAAAAATACAGAAAATCATTTGAGAGAAATTTGGAACAAGGAACATTTGACATGTGAACAAAGGAAAAATAACAAGGTGGTAGGTAGATTTAAGCCCAAATATATCAGTAATTACAATGTAAATTTAAATATACCAATTAAAAGACAAATTATCAAATTGGATAAAAATACAAAGTTCAACTCTATGACACTTGTAAGAGACACACCTAAAATATAAGGATACAGAGAACGTGAAAGTAAAAGCATTTTTTAAAAAGATATACCATGCAAACACTAGCCAAAGGAACGTCAGTGATGTTATACTTCTATCAAATTAAATTCAAAAGCAATAAGCATTAATAAAGAGATGTTTTATAATAATAAAAGGGTCAATCCACCAAGGAGACATGACAATTCCAGCTGTCATGCACCTAATAATATAGGCTTAAAATATACAAAGCAAACCTCTGCACAAACAGAAGTAAAAACAGATGCTACTGCAATCAAAATGGATTATTTTAACAAACGTCTATGGATAGAATGGATAGAATAAGAAGCCAGAAATATCAATAAATATACAGAAGATTTGATCAACATGTTGAAATCCCACCAATTTCAAAGAATTAAAAACATACAGATCATATTCTCTGTTTTCTGACTACAGTGGAATTAAGCTACCATTGGGGAAAATTTTTAAATTCCAAATACTCTTTTAAATAACCTATGAGTCAAAAAGAATTAATAATGGAAATTAGAAATTAATGCAAATGAAAATATAACAACAAAATTAATGAGACTAAAGCTAAAGCCATACTCAGAGGGAAATCTTATAACTTTAAGTGCACATAAAAGAAAAGAAAGGCTAAAAATCAATGGGCAAAGTCTCCAGTTCAAGAAATTTACAAAGAACAGCAAACTAAACCCAAAGAAGGAAGAGAAACAAAGCTTAGAGGCTTATCGAGAAGAGATTTGTGAATGTAGCTTCTGTCTAATGGGGTAAACCCCAGTGAGATTCACATGTAACCCACAATTAAATTAGAAAAATCACTGCCAGCCTAAACTGAACACAATTAAATTAGACAAAACACTGCCAGCCTAAACTGAAAGGGACAGAGGTAGCCCTAAATTAAAGGAGCCAGTTTGACCCAAAAAATTCTACTGACAGGTATAAAGCCGTGAAAACCACTCCACTGCAAACATGCATTATCCTTCACAAAAAAGGAACGATGACACCGAGGGTGGAATCAAGAAGCCAAACACTATGAAGAATCATTTCCAGGCCTTGAAGCCTAATCAAGGAACTGCAACTTGTGTCCAACTGGACATTAGAATTGCTATGGACCAGGGACTCCTTTGTGCCTCCCATTTCCCCATTTTAAAAGAGAAATACCGGGGCTTCCTTGGTGGCTCAGTGGTCAAGAATCTGCCTGCCAATGCAGGGGACACGGGTTCGAGCCCTGGTCTGGGAAGATCCCACATGCTGCGGAGCAACTAAGCCCGTGCACCACAACTACTGAGCCTGCACTCTAGAGCCCGCGAGCCACAACTACTAAGCCCACACGCCACAACTACTGAAGCCCGCGTGCCTAGAGCCCACGCTCCACGACAAGAGAAGCCACCTCTATGAGAAGCCCACGCACCGCAATGAAGAGTAGCCCCCACTCGCCGCAACTAAAACAAGCCCACGCACAGCAACGAAGACACAACACAGCCAAAACTAAAAGTAAGTAAAACAAATAAATTTATTTTTTTTAAAAAAAGAGGAATACGGGCTTCCCTGGTGGTGCAGTGGTTGGGAGTCCGCCTGCAGATGCAGGGGACACGGGTTCGTGCCCCGGTCCGGGCGGCTCCAGCGTACCACGGAGCGGCTGGGCCTGTGAGCCATGGCCGCTGGGCCTGCGTGTCCTGAGCCGGTGCTCCACGATGGGAGAGGCCACAGCAGTGAGAGGCCTGCGTACCACAAAAAAAAAAAGAGGAATATCTACAGTGGTAGATGATCTTATGCCTATCTGACCATTGCACGTTAAGTATAGGAAGCAGATAACTTTCTCTTAATTTTCATGGATCCAAAGATGGAAAGGAACTATACGACCAAGGAGCTGTTCTTCAGGAACTGTATTTGAAGAGCCTCAGAGAGGGGCAGCCAACCTGGAGGAGTTGAACCATGCATGGGAGGAGACGGGCACGGTGGGTACAGCTGGGGGAGGGTGAGGGGTTGAGAAAGACTGGAGGGGGCGTTAAATCAAAGAGACCTGAGCCTCCCATCAAGGGCTGGGAAAGTCTACTCTGCCTCTCAAGGGAGCAACTGGAATGCCGCATGGTAACTGGTGTGGATACAAGAAAGGGTGAAAAAGCAGGGCCAGGCTTCAGCTGAGCTCCGTATCAGTACTTCCAAGTAACCTAGCCCACATTTTTCACTGGAACGTCTCAAAGGTACCTCAAATTCGATATTCCCAAGACCCAGCCTCGTCTGGTTGCTTCCATCTCAGTGAATAAGAAGACTCTACCTGGCTGCATACAGCAGAAATCTAGGAGGTGCCTTCCTCTTCCTCACCGTTATCCAATCAGCCACCAAGATCAGAAGCTCCTACCCCCTTAGCAATCCTAAGACCTGCTCACTTCTCTCCATCCTCCACCACCATCCCGCCAACCACCAAGGCAGTCCAGGCCGCCAGCATCAAAGCTGGCCTCGGGAGAGCGCCAAATCGTCCTGCCCTGGACGTCAAGGCTGGCTCCCACAGCCAGTGTGCTCTTTTCAAAACGCAAGGCCCCTGTGACTTTCCCTGCTTCAGCCATTAAGTGGCTTCTCAAGGCTCTTGGGATGAGGACCAGAGTGCTACCCTGGCCCAGCAGGTGCTCCGCGGTCTCCACCTGCAACTGGAGGGGCTGAGGGGAGGCAGGCAGCAAGGCTGGAAGGAGGGAGGAACAAGGTCGCTGGGCGCCCCTCCAGCCCGGGCCTCTGCACAAGCTCCCCGCTCCCTCCGTGCTCAGACCGGCCCCCTGTGGACAAAGACTTAATCAGCCGTCATCTAAGAAAGAACTGGAAATTTTTATTTGAGCCAAATTTGAGAATTATAACCTGGGAAGAGCATCTCAAAAAGCTCTGAGAACTGTCCCACCCGCTGGAAGTCAAGGCACAGTTACGTAAGTTTTCTGAGACAGAGGCTGTACTTTGAATGACGTATCGGTCAGTTTACATAATCCAGATCTAAGTGTCATCCTGGTGGGTCACCTGACCCCGTAAGATCAAGAAGGAGGGTTACCTTTTAAGGAGCTATCGTGTTGATGCTGGGAGAATGCTGCTCCCTGTGGCTGAGTGGGTATTCCTGCCAAGGGAGGAGGTCTGGTCCATGCATAATGCAGACACACAGAGCACAGTGGGGCTGAGAAGCGAGACCAAAAGGCAGAGAGGATGTTTTATGTTTAAATGTTTCTTGCCTTGCCAGAAAATAAGAATTTTATTTCACACTCCTCTCCTAACAAACTCCTCCCTAACATCAGATTCCTGCAAAGCGCAGGTTCGTGCGGGGAGCCCTTTCCCACACACACGTGCACCACACGCACACACACAAACACGCGGCTCTAATGCATGCCTGATTAAACACTGCTCCTTTCCTCAGCATCCCTTGTTCGGGTTCACTTAACCCCTAAAATAAGCCTAAGCTGTGGACAACACACGTGCTCAAGAAGAGACACAGGCCCAGGAAACTGAAGAGAAATGGCCGAGGTCACAGAGCTGGGGACAGTTCCCTTCCGCTGAAGAAACCAGGGTCAGTTCACGTCTGATTAATGGAGGGAAAAAGCCTATCAGGAAAGTACATCTTACCTGGAAAATTATGCTACTAAGAACAAGCAGAGAAGTAAAATGCTGTGATAGGGGCTCCTCACTCCTACATTCCTTTCTTTCTCTCTTTTGCCCCACTGTTATCCTCCTTCCCTGCATTCCGTAGCTGACCTGTCTCCCGTTAAATACTTCCCAAGGAAGCAGCCTGAACAGTCTTTCCCACAGATTTGAAAATTCCCTGCAATAAAAATGTCAAGGGTGAAATAAGACAATGCATTTTCTCAGCCCTACATCAGGCCAAATTACATATTAAAGGACCAACATCTGAACAATAAAACTCAGGATAAAAGCCCCCTTCAACTTGCTGGAAGCCAGGCGGAGGTCTGGGTTAAGCGGAGTGGGCGATGGAGCTACGGCTGCCATTCTCCAGGGTTTTTCTTTGTACACGGGCCCAACTCCGCTTTGGCCGGTCTGCCAAGCCCCTCCCCTCCCCACACCTCGCTCCCCTGCCAGAGTGATTCAACCCTGGAGAGGCTCTGATGAACTGGGGCAGGCGGAGGGGTGACTGATTGCTGAGAAACTCTTTTTTCTTGCCAGAAGGAAAAGCCTGCATAGTGCCTACTCAGAGCTCCTCCAGCAGAGGACAGGTACCCTGGGGACCGAATGTCCCTGGGGCTCTAGCAGTCGTAGCTCTGCACTAGGTACAACGTACCTGCTGAAGTCAGTGAAGGATTGTGATCACAAACCCCAAATAGACCAGCTCTGGCTGCGACAGCACAGCCGCCCTGGGAATCCGGGTGGCACTGGGCCCGTCCCCGCACTTCTCCCCCACGCCCGGGACAGGTGGGTGACTGGCCCTCCTCAGCGCCCTGTCTCTTTCATCAGGGCAGCACTCACTCCTGCTTCCCACGGATGGCTCTTTGTTTCTTAACTTTCTCATTTAGGAGAAAGGACACAAAGCCTCCTCTGCCCAAAGTACCTGAAAACCCTCCTTCCGTCCAAACACCAATTTGCACTTTCTTCTTCCATCGATGAGGCACTTTCTTTCCTGGACTTTTGTCATGTTAGAAAGAGGAGAGAGTTGCCCAAGAGGCTCTGCTGGGCACCAGCTCTGGGTCTGTGAAACCCCTCGGGAACGCTGCATCCTCTCTGCACCTGTGCAGGACAGAGTCAGGGCCCAGCCCGGAGGGCCAGGTACAAGCCCTACTCAGGCCACCACCCACCCCCAAGATGCCCCATGACAGGCCAGTGTCACAGCTGGACGACATGCCGATTTAGACTTTAAGGGCCTTTGGGGGAAAATGCTAATTGTTTCTAGAGTCAAACCAGACATGTGAAGTGACCCTGTGAAGTGCTGTGATCCCCACGATTTCATGCTATTCCGTTACTCACGAAAACTGGATTCAATCTCCTAAACTCCCCATGTTCTAACTGCCAGAGTAAATTCAATTTCCCCGCTTCTGTGAGCCTTCCATAATTTTGACTTTTGCCATCACAGACGAGAATGGGGAACGCCAAAGATGCTTAGAGTCGTTCACCAGAGACAGCCCCTCGTCCTGATTTACAAATGAGGAAAGCAGGACCCAGAGCGTAGATGACCTTCCCAAGACCAGAGTCCCAGCTGGCCCCAGACACACAGCCCCAAAGCCCTTCCTGCAGGTTCTCTGTCCATAGGAACAGAGAACACACCTGCTTTAGGGCAGGTGTGTTCATCTCCTTCAACATGAAGACCGTACAGGGCTCAGACACTGTGACCAGCCCCCAGCACTCTCTGCTTGACATCCTGGCTCTGTAAAGCTACTGCTTTTGTTTTTCATTTCATTTTCTATGAAGATTAAGATAATGCTTGAAATCTAAGGTGCTTTTAAGTATCAGTGACAAGGCGACCCTGGGTTTAGGGCTTCCCCTGAGATGGCTGATGAGCTCTGATACAGACTTAGTCTAAAGGAAATTAGCACACACACATCCTCCACACACATCCTCTGCACTACAGCTCCTCCCCCTGCTCCTCCGGTGTCAGCGGAGGTCTAGGGCAGAGCCAAGACTTTCACCACTGCCCAGTGGTAACAAGGTAACCACCCTGCCGCCCCACACCCCTGTGGTTCCGGGGGGGGGGGGCATCCTCCCCCCCCCCCCCAGCGTCAGCAGAGGCCAAGAGAGGAACCCGGATTTCCACCCCACCTGACAGTAACAAGGCCACACTCCCTTCTCCCAGGGACAAGGTGGCAGAGGCTGCCTGCTAAAACAGATTTAAATAAAATCCTGAATACCTAAAATGTCTGGGATACAACTGAAAATCACGAGTCATACCAAGGAAATCTCAGCTTGAATGAGAAAAGATAGTCAACAGATGCCAACACCAAGATGACACATGTGCTGGAATTATCTGACAAGGATTTTAAAGCAGCCATCATAACCATGCTTAAACAAGGAACTATAAATACACTGGAAATAAATGAAAAAATGGATGCCTCAGCAAATAAACAGAAGATATGAGGAAGAAACAAATGGAAATTTTAGAACTGAATAGTATAATAACCAAAGTTTTGAGGGTTTGTTTTTTTTTTAACTCACTGGATGGCTCCACAGCAGAACAGAGAAGGCAGAGGAAATACCTGGGAGAACAATAGAAATTACCAATCTTAACAAGAGGAAAAAAATACTAAAAAAAATAATAACAACAGAGCCTGAGGGGCCTGTGGGACTATAATGAAAGATGCAACATTCATGTCATCAGAGATCTGGAAAGAAGGGGGGACTGACAAATCCTCAAGGAGACAATGGCTGAAATTTTCCCAAATTTGGCAAAAAACAACAAGCCTACAGATTCAAGAAGCTAAACAAGGACCAAAAAGGATAAACCCAAAGAACTCTGCACCAAAACACATCATAATGAAATTTCTGAAAACTAAGGACAAAGAAAAATCTTGAAGGCAGCAAGAGAGAAACATGTTACCTAAATGAGAAAAATAACTTCAGTGACACAATTTCTTATCAGCAACCACAGAGGCCACAAGGAAGTGGGATGATATTTGTCAGGTGCTGAACAAAAGTGTCACTGAAAATACCTTTCAGAAATGAAGGAGGAACCAAGACATTCTCAGATGAAGGAAAACTTAAGAGAATTTGTCACCAGCAGACCTGCCCTAAAGAATGACTAAAGGAAGATCTTGAAATGGAAAGGAAATGATAAAAGAAGGATCTTGGAACATCAGGAGGGAAAACTGAACAACAACAAAAGGTAAAAATATAGGTAAATACAATACATCAGGCTTTAGGAAAATATTCTGTTAAACATTCATGCTTTTTCAGGACTTTGCAATGGTTATCATTATCAGAGGCATGGATGGTGAGCGCCTGGGAAATAGGTGATACTTTTTAAATTTTTTTGAAGCTAATTTAGAAGAGTTTTATTCAGGTTTCATAAATAAAAAACAATGTCTCTCTGATTACTTTGTTTGCTTCTCAAAATACTCACCATCCCTATTTATAGGTCAGATTTCCCACTGACAGAATTACATACTCATAAAAACTTTAATTTTATCCCCAAGTTTACTCCAAACAGAATTGCCAGATCTAGCAAATAAAAACATGGGGCGTCCAGTTAAAGTTAAATATTACATGGGACATAGTTATACTAAAAATTAGCTGCTGTTTTATCTGAAATTCAAATTTAACAGGGCACCCTGTATCGTCAGGCAACCCTATAGGGCGTAAATCATCAGCGTCTATAGAACAGAAAAACAACTCTCCTGGAACCTCACCCCCTCTCAGCAAGAACTTGCCAAGGGACCCACCATCTCGTGTCGGCACATATTAAGCAATAAATAAAGTCCTTCTTCAAAAATGTCCCATTTCCATAGATGAGGAAGTTTGGGGGTTAAGTTTTAATCATAAGGGTAAAACTTACCTGCTCCCAGGGACGCTACAGAAGAAACGAAAAGCTTTACAGCTACCACCCTGCAGAGGCCAGCTGCGGTGGGCGGTTGTATAAGGCAGACTCCCTGAGCACATGCCCCCAGCCCTGATCTACACACATTCACGGAGCAGACGTGAAGACCAAAGCCTGGTCTCAGACCCTTACTACAAACGTTTAGGGGTGAGGTCACAGGCCTTGGGGAGCACAGGGGGCATTGTTTAGCTGGGAGGGAAGGGAAGGCTTCCCAGCAGAAGTGGCATCTTGGGGTGTGGGCAGCCCCAAGAGGGTTTCCAGCACAGCTTGTGAGAAGGAGCATGGCACGTGGAGGGGGGGAACGAAGCGGCTCCATGTGACCAGGAGGTGGGGGTGGGGGCAGCGGGGCCACATCAGAGCCGGAGATGACGAAATTTACATGGGCAGGTGGGAGGCGGAGCCACATTCGGGAAAGCTCCTTCCAGCTGCGGGGGGAGGATGGAGCAGAGCAGACAGAAGGCGGGATGCTCTCCCAGCTGGTGCAGGAGCCACCAGGGTCGGCCACGGGGAAGAAGACGGAAGGGGATAAGCGGGGCAGGAGGTGATGCAAGGGGTCAAGGTGCACCCACCCAAGTCCTGTTCAGCAGAGTCTTCCCTTCCACAACGTTCTCTGAACCCCTGCCATGTGCCGGGCATGGGCCTGGGGGTCTTCCCTGCATTGCCATAGCAACGGATGGGGGAGGTGGGAGCGAGCTGAAATTGGCAACACTGGTCCACCAGGCTTTTCGAGGTCTGTCCTCAAGTCGCCCACCCTGACCATTACTTGCACGCTAAGTGTGGTTTTATCTCACACACCTGGAATTCCAACTGGGTTGTTTTTTTTTTTTTTAATAAATTTATTTATTTTTGGCGGTGTTGGGTCTTCCTTGCTGAGCACGGGCTTTCTCTAGTTGCGGCGAGCAGGGGCTACTCTTCGTTGCGGTGCGTGGGTTTCTCATTGCGGTGGCTTCTCTTGTTGCAGAGCATGGGCTCTAGGGCTCACGGGCTTCAGTAGTTGTGGCACGCGGGCTCAGTAGTTGTGGCACATGGGCTGTAGAGCGCAGGCTCAGTAGTTGTGGCACACGGGCTTAGTTGCTCCGCGGCATGTGGGATCTTCCCGGACCAGGGCTCGAACCCGCGTCCCCTACATTGGCAGGCGGATTCTCAACCACTGCACCACCAGGTTAGCCCCCCATCTGGGTTTTATAGGCCGTGAAACTCAAGCTCTCCCACGTCCTGGGCCCCTCGGTGCTCTAGAGCCGCCCTCGAACCCGCAGCCCACCACAGCTTGGCTTATGCTCCTTCTGAAATAGTATGGTATCACATTTGGATTTCAAAACCATAAATGCAGTTTCCAACCCCCTCCCCAGGGCTGCTGGCCATGAAGCCAGACACCCCAGAGAGGAGACCCGGGGGGAGAGGGAGCCTCGGGGGACCCACAGGTGCACAGTCACCTGGGGCCAGAACGCCTGCACGTCAGGGTCTCAGCAAGGGGCTCTCCAGAAGCTATTTCAATCCACAAAATGATTTCACTTTGGCTGAAATACATCATTCACCGGCATTTATGAGGCACCTACCAGAAGCCAGGCCCTATACGAGGAGCCAAAGATACACAGCAAATGAATGGGCGGCCCCTTCAGGACAAAGGGCACTGGTATCCCCAGAAAACACCAGTTGCTACCGCAACTTACTTCCCCAAAGAACGGCCTCTTCTTTGGCCGGAAACGCACTGCGACCGACATCCAGGCACAAACAGATGAGCTGAGGCCCTGGCTCAGTCCCTGCCGCCACGTTGGGGGGAGGGGGGGCGTGACCACGGCGGGCCACGCCCCCTCCTCCCTGAGCCTCAGCGCTTGTGGTGAACGCCAGGCTGAGCCAGGGCCTTCTCCAACCAGGAGGGTCAAAGCCAGTGTCCTCATGCTGGGGCCGCCATTCCCCGACGCTGACAGTAGAGTCACGTCCCTGATGCATGTAAAAAAGCCCATTAAATCATTTGCCCTCTGTCCTTGGCCCAAGGATAAGCCACTTGAAACCACAGAATAGGCTTTACTCGTGTCATCAGTACATGTGTTTATACCCACAAGCACCTTGCCCTGGACCTTCGTGTACATCGGTGTGCAGGACCGCCTTGCAAGCCCGCCTGCAGCACACAGGAGACATGCTCACCGCAGTTCCTGGCCAACATCAGGGCCGGCTGACCGCTCCAAACAAAGCCGGCGTGGAGGGAGTGTGGACCCCCATCCACGCAGCAGCGCCCTCCTCGCCACTTGCTGTCAGCACGGGTCCCCACATACCTTTTTCGGCACATCTCCCATCCTCCTGGAGCATAAATTTTCAATAATAAACAGGACCAGAAGTTCCAATTGTCCCTCCTCAGACATGTTCTGAGTACACGTCTCTGGCTGACTCACAGTCTGCACATCAAGGCTAAATCCAAGTCGAAAGCAAACTATTCGATGACATGGCCTTGGGACAGAGATTCTTCCACATCCCATCATGTATCAACTAAAAATATTCGATAAAGAAGCTCTGAGTTAACCCTTTGAGTTCTCCCAGGCAAGAAGGGCCAGAAACCCTGCCTTGCCTTTTCCAGCTTCTCGAGGTGGCTCACTTTCTTTGGCTCATGGGTGCATCACCCCAGCCTCTGCTTCGTCATCACAGCTCCACCTTGACCCTCCTGCCTCCCTCTTATAAGAAGAAAATCCAGGATAATCTCCCCATGGCAAGATCCTTAATTTAATGGCATCTGCAAAGTTCTTTCTGCCCTACTAGGTAACATATTCACAGGTTTCACGGATTAGAGCACGGACATTTTGGGAGAGCCATTATTCTGGCTATCACAACACAATAGAAAGAATTTTTAAGATGAAAACTTAAGCATAAACAATAATTGGTAAGTTACATGAAAATACGAAGTCCAGATAAACTGCACTCTGTTGCCCGGATGGTAGCCCCCGGAAGCTAACACAAGCCTTGCTTTGCAGCCCTGTGAAACCTTCGGGATATGATCCGGTAAGACCAGGATGCCTGATCTATCACACACTTCAAACGTGTGAAAGGAATGCAATCAATGCCGGCTCACTGGTTTACTTAATGAATTTGCCAGCCCTCTTTGGTGTTTCTTGGAGGCGCCCCCAAAGGCACACGCTGAGAAACATGGGTCTGCAGGCCAAAACCTAAACTCATCTCCACAGCACGCTCTCTCGTGCTCCATCCCGCTTCAGCCCCTGCTCCTCTGCCCCAGCATCCCAGCCATTCTGAACCCACAGAATCTCATGACTGCACACTCTCGAAAAGCCACTTCCCTCCTCCTGGGACACCAGTCCCGTCCTGGTGCCCCGAACACACCTCCACCCCACGCGCAACAGAGCCCTCATCCTAGGAGGCCAAGGGCGTTTCAGGGACCTGCATGGACCATCTGAAGGTGTCAGGGTGTGGCCAGCATCAAGGGACTGTGGTACGCAGAGGCCCGAGAGGGGCAGGGGCACAAACAGCGAGGGGTAGGCGGGGAGGCCACAGGTGGAGATACAGGGAGTGGAACGTCTGCACACCCAGGAGAACTGCGCCCAGTGGAGACGGCCTCTCTCCTCGGCCACAGTGGGGAGGGCACGGCAGATGGGGCTAGAAGTGGAGGACTTGGAACCCCTCCTGGACCCCCCGCAAGCCAGAACACCCACCAGGGGCAGCAATCAGAACTTGAGAAATAGGTTCACTGGAAACTTGTGGGGTTTTACTTAAAAGCAATTGGCAGTTTGAACTACTCTCCGTTTTCCAATCATGCCGAAAGCACAGGACTGTGTGGCTTATTTTTCTTCTTGTTGACTGAATACAAGGGGTTTGGTTTTAACAGCTCTACCGAGGGATAAACCGACTTAACAGTCAACTGCACACATTTGGAGTGCACGGATGGATACAGCTGACACACGGGCCCCCCGTCGCCACACTCCCGGCGGTGAGCACAGCCACAAGCTCCCTGGTGACCCCCCTGTCCTGCGCCGCTCCACCACCCCACACCAGGCAAGGCTGGGCGGCCTTCTGTCACTATAGTTTGCATTTTCTAACGTTTTATATAAAGGGACTCATACAACATGCGGCCTTTTGTGTCTGGCTTCTCTCGCTGAGCGTGTTTTCACGGTTCATGTTGTTGCAGTATCATAGTCCGTTCCTTTCTGTGCTGAGTAGTACTCCATTATATGGGTGTACCACGGTTTATCTCCTCTCCTTGATAGATACTGAGATTTTTCCAATTTGGGACTATTATGAACAAATACGAATATTTGTATATAAGTCTTTGTATGGACAAATGTTTTCACTTCTTTGAGGTAAACCCCTAGGAGTGGAATCGCTGGGTCCTACGGTAGGTGTATGTTTTAACTTTTTAAGAAACTATCACACTGTCTTCCAAAGTGCTAGTGCCATTTTACATTTCCACCAACAGTGACGACTCCTGACTTTGGCCCATCTGTTAGGTATGTACTGGATTCCCACTGCAGTTTTCACTTGCGTTTCCCTGATTACTACTGAAGTGGAACTTTTCATGTGTCTGTTGGCCATTTGGATTTCCTCTTTTATGAAGTTCCTGATCAGGTCTTTTCTATTTGGTTATCAGTCTTTTTTTCTTTGATTTGTAGAAAATTATTTACTTATTCTAGATGTAAGACCTTTGTCTCATCCCAAATATCTTCTCCCACTTAGTGATTTGTCTTTCATTCACTTTATAGTGTCTTTTGATGAACAGAACTTCTTTATTTTAATGCAGATTAATTTATCAATCTTTTTTGTGGCTTACGAATTTTGTGTCTTTTTGAGACTCTGAGGTCATGAAGATTTCCCTATTTTATCTGCAATTTTTTTTTTTTTTTTTTTGCCTTTCTCGTGTCTATCAATAAATGCACCTGGAATTGACTTTTTATTATGGTGAAATGTGGAGATCCATTTTCGTGTGTGTGTGTGTGTGTGTGTGTGTGTGTGTGTGTGTGTGACTATGGATCCCCATTGTCCCAACATTATTATTCAACAGACCATTTCTCCCGTTGTTCTGCAGTGTCTGTTTCATCATAAATCAAGCACAAACACATACACATTGATATATCTCTGGTTCTTTGTTCCGGCCATTTGTCTCCCCTTGTACATAACCCCGTTCTCTCTCTTTAGCTTTATACTAAGTCTTGAAATCTGGTAGAGCAAGATCTCTCAGCATCTCCTTTTTCTTCCAGAACCTGTTCACTAGCTTCATCCTTTTAGGTTGGCATATAATTATTAGAACTGTCTTTTCAAATTCAAAAATAAACATGTAAGGATCTTTATCTGGATTGCATTAAATCTACAGGTCAATGTGCAGAAATCTGACATCTTTTATATAACCTCCTTATTTGGTTCTTCTCTCATGTTTCCCAAAGTTTTGTTATGTGTCTTTTGTTATACATATTCCTGTGTACTTGATTTTTATACCATTGTAAATTGCACCTTTTTAAGTCTTAATTTCTAATTTTCTGGTTTTGGTGCACAGAATGCAACTGGTTTTATAGTTGATTATGTATTCAACAACTTTAAAAACTTCCTTATTAATCTAAAAATGTACCTGTAAGTAATTTTGGATTTTCTACACTTACATTGTCAAATAAGTTCTGTTTTCACCTTTCTAATTCTTATATCATTTGTTTATTTTGTTTGGTTGCTAATTTCCTTAGTGGACCCAACTCAAAAGTAAAGCTTTAAATGTTTCACCATTAGTTATAATGCGTGCTGTGGGTTTTTTATAAATAACCTGTGTCAGAACAAAGACATTCCCTTCCACTCCTAGTTGCCAGGAGTTTTTTATCAAACACTTTTTCTTCATCTGTTAACATGATCATATCATTTTTATCCCTTAATAAGCTGTAAATATAGTGAACTGTGTAACTTATAAATATGGCTAGGTAAGGCTAAAACACACACATACACATATATATACCTATGCCGAAGTGGGCTCAAAACATGAGGAGTTTATCACCTGTTTAGCCAGGAGGGTAGCTGGATTGGCAGGAAGCTCTTCACACGCCACCACCTTGTAACTCCTCCATCCCCAAGGGGCCAGTCGTCATCTGCGCCGGGAAAGCAGAAGGGGAAAGAGATGGGGAGGAGGCCCACGTGCTCTCTTGCTAAAAGCCTTAGCCTGGAGGCAGCATTCCGCTGATGAGGTCACCCGGTCACAGCCGGGCGCTTCGCGGTGGCAGCCCCATACTATGGAAGAAGGGGCAGACTTCGGAGCAGAGCCAGCGGGGACACCAGCAGACACCCAAGGTGGTCTTGGCGCATTCGAGTTGATTATTTTGCTAAATCCAGTTTTCTGCGTTTTCTTTGGCGTTTTGCATCCATGCACATGTGACACAGACCAGTATTCTTTTCCTCCTGCTGCCTTTGCTGGGTTTTGCCATCGAGGGTGTGCTAGCGTCATAACATGACTTTGGTGGTGCTGGTGGTAAACGCGTGGCCTCTCAGCCCTGACCCCACTTCCCACTGTCCTGCTTCTGGTCCAGACCACGCCTTCCTTGCAGCTGGCGCAACATCAGGCTCTGTCGCTAGAGGGAGCTGGAGGGGCACTGGAGGAGCAAGTTTCTCCTCCTGGCTCTGATGCCTTCCTTCCTCCTCGCTCCCCGGGTGCCTGGCTGCAGCGCTGTGCACCCAGGAGCTCGCCTCGCAGTAAGCTTCAGGGCACCTGAGGTGGCTTCCTGGTGGGGAGCTCAGGGGCAGCCCTGTAAGCAGTTTCCAGAGGGTTCAAGGGCACTCCCTGGAGGGCTTCTCAGCAGCTCACCAACAAGCCCAGCCATGACCCAGAGGCTTCTAAGCCAAGTTGACAGCACCTCCCTTCCCCAGGGCAGCTTCCAGGTGAATCACGTAGGCACCCCAGTGCGGGGGAGGGGGGTGCTGGGGACAGGGGGTCCCGCCTTCCACTAGCTCAGAGTTCTTGCCCATCAGTCACACGGACCAACTCTGGCCCTGATCGACCCTGCGAACTTTTCTGCCGTCTGTCTGTTGAGTTAAAACAACACCATCTCCAACAAGGTGTCAATCCAGCCTTGGGGAGGGCTCCCTGCCTTCCACATTTGTTCCTTCCGTGGGTGCTCTCCCTTGGGGTATTCCTTCGAATGCTCTTTCTTCTCCCTGGAAATAGTTAATAATCCTTATCTCAAACCTTCCTTGCTCATATTATTGTGTGGTTACCCCCTGACTGATACAGAACTGGTACCGGGAGTGATCACAGGAGATGGACTTGCAAAGTGGGATCTGGGAATTGATCTGTTGTGATTTCGAGCTTAAGCAGTGTTGAGCTCATTGCCAGTGGGAAACGGGAAGCTAGTAATCCGTGGCACGTCCGGGATTGTTCTCCTTGACGGGCATGCGTGATGGTGGGGATGCTGCCGCTGAGGTGGGCTCCCCAATTTCAATGGAGATGATGGGATTCAGGAGGAGCAGAGGCCAAACGTCAGGAATCGACCACCAAAGGCAAGGGGGGGGGGGGCATCCACCAAGAAAGACAGCAGATGTGTACCCGCAATCAAAACGCCTTGGTCCCCAGGGACCTTTAACAGTGGTTCACTGAACACAGTGCACCTAAGAATAAGAGTACTGACTGATCTATAAAACGGGGGGGGCTGTGAATTAATCAGGAAATAGCTATTGCAGAAGGGCAGCCGGGGCAGCTTTCAGTGACTAGAGTCCCGCAAAATTACCGCCGTGGAAACATCTGGTGAGACAGACACGCTCTCACTGAAAGAGGCGGGGGGGGGGGGGGGGAACCTTTAGGCCTAAGAGCCAAAACCCTGACTTGAGTCACAACTGTGGCTAGGAACTGCCTCTCACCTGGTTCTCAGACCCAAGTCAATTCACAGACCAGACCCCTTGACTGCAGGGGAGGCTGGGTCTGAGACTCCTCCCCCAAGCCTTCCCAAATCCCAGCTCCACTGCTCAGCTGTGATACTGGAACTGGAACGATGTTAAGCTGGTCAGGAGAGGGTGCTGGAGGGATGCTGGGAAGAGGGGGGTTTCTCTTCATAGTTCCATAGTGTTTCCCTTCTCTCTAACCCCCTAGGCACCTGGCTGGCATACGAGACACCGGTGGAGCATACCTGCTGCAGGGTCCGCGGCACCCAGCAGGCAGCTTCCCGGTTGAGCTCCTCAGGTATCCTAACGGGCTTCCCAGAAACTTCGACTTCCCCACAGGCAGCCTCCCAGCTTTCCCCGGGAGTCCAGCCTGCTCCCGCCAGCGTCCCACCAGGTTCAACGGAACCCCCTGCAAGCAGCTTCCCAGCGAATCTCTCTGGCACGCCAACAGGTGGTTTCCTGCCCACCAGCATCGGCCCAACAGCCCAGGGAAACCCAGCGAACCTCTCGGCCCTGGAGCAGGCGCAACCACTACAGAACCTTTAGGTTATTTGCTGACGGTAAGCTTGGAGAGACGCGCGTCTGGAGGCCTGGAGAATTTCTGTATACTCTCATTTTTCAGAGCCAGAGTTACCAGCACACTTATGAATGTGTGTTTAAAAGGGGCACACTGCCCCCTAACTTTGCCACAGACTCCCCTGTTCCCTACTATTATGCCAAGTGTTTCTGCACTAATTATGGCTCCTACAGGGCCCCTGTAGGTCTTATGGTCGATGACACATGCCTACCGGGTTCTTAACTTCAGGAGTCGAGGCTCCTAGAGAGGTGCTGGGAAAAAGCTTCCCCTCAGCAGTGCTGGGGAATGTGGGACACCCCCTGGATACAAGGGACCAAACTCATACGGCTCTGAGATGTACTGGGGCTGTCACACCAACCACCCCTCCTCAGGGTGATCTCTCTGTCCAAAATAATCCTGCTTTCCAGCCCATGGGATTAAGCCCACTAAGCTTCATTCATTCCCTGAAGGTCTTGGGCAGCAATACAAACTAAGCCAAAAGGAGACAGAGTTTTTCCCTGTCATTTTCTCTCCCCTTCCCCACCCGCCCTCTTAATGCTGGCAGACCCCAATCCTGTTCTCAACTCACCCTACACAGTAAGCCGAAATCCCCAGGTTCAAGGTGGCTTCAGTTACAAGGCCTTTATTTCCACACCCAGCAGAATAATGGGAGGCAGGCAGTTCCCTTGGAAGTCTGACTTGGAAGCTGGACAAATCCATCGAGAGTCACATGAAGCCAACAAGGTCCCTGAAAAAAGGTAAACCATCCCTGAGAGCCACAGAAAGGACCCAGCTGAGGTCCTCCTAGCCAATGCTGGGTCACACCCACGCCCTAACTAGTCAGGAAGGAGATGAGGCCAATCAACAGGCCCAGGCTGCTCATGGGTCCCTCCAGGGACTGGAATGAGCACAGGTGACGAGTCCCTCCCAGCTGGCAGAGTGGTGAGATGGCTTCTGCCATGGGCCCTGTCAGCGAGAGAACTCTGGCAAGGGCCCCGGGGCAGGTGAGAGCACCCGAAAGCTCCCCACACACCTAGCACTCATCAGGAATATCCCGTTTGACCCTACGAAGCTCAACTTCCAGCCAAGGGCATCCTCACAGAGGCTCCCTCACCTCGTCTCTGGCACGCGTCCTGTTCCGCTGAACGAGGAGAGAGCATGTTCCCTGCACACTTAAGGCATTTCCCCAGCATGAACTTCGTGACGCTTTACAGAGGTGAAGCCCTTGACTGAAGGTTTTCTCACATGGGCTGCACTCATAGGCCTCTCTACCGCGAACGTTCTACTGCTAAATGAAGAAGCCTCTTGGGTGGAAGGCCTTCCCCCATCTCTGCACCCACGAGGTCTTCCTCGAGGGTGAACCTGCCACGGGTGAACGGGGTTGGACCTGCAGCCTAACGCTTTCTCGCACTGGACATACTCAACAGATTTCCATGCAGCACAAGGTTGACGTTTTGGCAGGAGGTTTTCCCACGTTTGCTGCACTCCTAACACTTTTCTGGGCGGTGAACTTCCAGTGTAAATCAGAACACACCTTTGGCAAAATGTTTTCATTCCATGCATTCAAAGGGACTTTCTCTACTATAAACTTTCTGATGCCGACTGAGCTTAGAGATGTCGCTAAAGGTTCTCTGATATTACTGCGCTCATCAGGCTTTTTTTTTTGAGGGGGGGAGGGCGGGGGCGGTGCTGCGCCCTTTGGCTTGCGGGGATCCCGACCAGGGATCGAACCCGTGCCCCCTGCAGTGGAAGAGCCAAGTCTTAACCACTGAACCGCCAGGGAAGTCCCTCTAATAACTTTTAAACAAATGATTGCCAGTGTTTGTTGTACAAACTGTTTTTTGTTTCTTTGTTTGTTTTTCTTTTTGGCTGTGCTGTGTGGCTTGCGGGATCTTAGTTCCCTGACCAGGGATCGAACCTGGGCCCTTGGTAGTGAAAGCGTGGAGTCCTAACCACTGGCTTGCCAGGGACCTCCCCAAACTGTAGCATTATTAATTACACATTATCACTAGTGTGATAGCATATATGTACTGACAAAATTGTTGGCAAATTTTCCTACAAAAATACGATTTTTTTCTCAGACAGACATGAACTCATTATAAAAGGTGGAAGTTAGGGCTTCCCTGGTGGCGCAGTGGTTGAGAGTCCGCCTGCCGATGCAGCCCCGGTCCAGGAGGATCCCGCGTGCCGCGGAGTGGCTGGGCCCGTGGGCCATGGCCGCTCGGCCTGCGCGTCCGGAGCCTGTGCCCACCGGACTGCCAGGGAAGTCCCAGGCCTTTCTGCTGTGAACCTTCTGGTGCCAAACAAGAGTGTATCCTTCGCTGAATGCATCCTTCCCACGGTGGCTGCACTCACACGGCTCTTCTCCAGCATGGATTCTCCGCCGTTGAAAGAGGCGGGGGTTACCTGCACTCAGACCTGCCCCGGTGTGGCGGCCGTAGGCGCCCTCCCACTTGCCGTACAGTCTGGGGTGAGCGGCCTCCCAGCCTGCGGCGCTCCTGCCGGCCTTCCCCGTCCTGGTGCTGGAGGAGGCCGGCGCTGGACCCGTCCTCCCCGCACACTAAGGGCTTCTCTGACACGTGGACTCCACAGTGCCTCGCCACGAGGCCCTACCCTGCCCGCCTCTGCTGAGTTTCTCTCGGCTGGGCTACTTTGGGGCCGGGAGCGCTGAGGCCGAAGCCTCTCCCACACGCCTCCTCACTGCAGCTTCTGCCCGCGGCGGCTCCCCGGTGCTCAGCCAGGAGCAACTCGTGTTTCCAGCCTGGGCCACACATCTCAGGGAACGCGCCCAAGCAGACGGACCTGCGAGGGGCGTCCTGACCTGAGACGCGCTTACAAAAGCGCCCCGCTCGGCCGGTGCCTCCCGCTCTACGCCACACCGACCACCCCGGGGCCGCAGGTGCCAAGTTCCCCCACGTCCAACCTCCACGCAGCAGGCGCCGCGCCACTCCTCCTGGGAGGAGCACAGGCCACATCCTCGGAGACCACGCGGCCCTGCCGCCAGGGGAGCCCCAGCCGAGAATCCTCCAGGACCACCCCACCCAGCTCTCGGGTCCTTCGGGGAAGGGCCGACCCCCGAGCCGACGGGATCCCAGGAGGACGGTTCCGGAAGTCCGGCCCCCACTTCCCGGGTCCTCATTGGCCCTCCACGTCGTGACGTACAACACGACGGGCGCTGAGAAACGGCGTTCCCACGTAGGGCGGGGCTTCACCTCCTCTTAAAGGAGACGCGCCAAGATTTCCGCGTCAAGTACTCAAATGCCACTTCCTTTCGGGCAGTAGCTGCCCCCGGCGGCTGTCCGAGTACTTCCATAAATTAGGTAAATTCTATTTTCTAGGAATGTGTCCATTTCCTCTAAATTTTCACATTTACTATCGTAAAGTTGTTTATAATATACCCTTATCTTTTTATATGACCTATAAAATTGCCCTTTTAAATTTTTAAGTGATTTGTATGTCCTTTTTGTCTTGATTAGTCTCTCTGGAGGTGTGTCAATTTTTTCCTTAGAAAGCAGCAGCTTTGGGCTTTGTTGCTGCCCTCTGCTGGTTGTAATGAATCCCGCTCTTAATTATTTAGCTTTCACCCACACACACTTCCCCACCCTCCATCCCCCCCAATAGCGTTTACGGTAGTAGGTGCATGTTATTAGGATTGTGTAAATACTAATCACAGCTGAGGCATCTAGTATTACCGTGGTAACTTTTTCTTTCTTCCCCAACCTTTTGTTTTCCTTCGAGTTATGTCCCTCGGTTTCCTAGGTACTTGTCAATAAATCAATCCCAACTCCTATCTAAACGTGTTCAGAGACAACAGGTATTCTAACAATTAAGGCATCTTCTCTGGGGCCTCAGCCCCTCACATCTAGTCTCGATCGGGTGCCTTCTGTGCCTGATGCACAGCTGTCATCCTCAAGGCTTTCACTGTGTTCCTGGGAGTCACCTTGCCTCTTTGTGTTGGATCCACATTTCCTGAATACCAGGTTTTCTCCTTTCTTGGTTTACCCCTTTGTTCTGGAAGAGTACATCCTCTAATAGTTTCTTAAGAAAGGGTGTGTGGAACATACATTTTTAAAGAAACTACAAGTCTTTTTAGCATGACTTTTATATGCATTTCCTTCAGAATTCTGAAAGGTCCCAATTCCTCTGTTATACAATGTGACATTTGAGGATTCCAAAGCTATTCTGATTCCTGATACTTTGTTTCCTGTTTATCCGCTCCACAAGTTATAGAATCTTTTCTCCCCAGCATTCTGAAATTCCACAGTGATGTGCCCTGGCTGGTCACCAGCCGTGGTTAGTACTTGGCCAGTCCTTGTAGTTTGGAAACATAGCTTTCATTCTCAGAATTTTCTTGAATTATTTACTGGAATCCACTGTTAGAAGTGTGCGATTTTCTTTAGCCACATTCAGTATTGGTATCTTTAGGTGTTTCCTTTTAGGCTGGTGAGATCTCTCAAGAAGTCTCTTTCTCCTTTATTTCCTGCCTGGAGGATACAGCCTGTTTCCTGAGCTGAGGATTTTACATACTGAAGGCCGATGTCTCGCCTCCCTCAGTCTCCCGCCGGGCTGGGGCAGGAACAACTGCCCAACAGTGTGGAGTGGAGAGTTGTAACTGCTTCTGAAAAGGGCCTTCAGCCACAGCCCTCCTGCTTTCACTCTTTCACAACCACTTCTAGAGGCACCTGGAACTGCCAATCCCAGAGCCTCTGGGAGCTTTGCAATGAAATCAGATTCTCAGATGTTCTCATTTCTTTTTTACAACGTTGTCTCCTCGGGTATTTCTAAGTCAGTTACCATTCATCTGTTTTCTTGAGAGGTTCCAAAATTTTGTTGCTATTTATAGTCATCCTAGTGGATTTATGCCTTTTAAAAAAATTAAAATTCCCTGTAACTTGAATGGGATTTCAGGAAGGAGCTATGGTAAATGGCCACATCGAGCTGTAAGTCTGGGAAATGAAGACCTATTCAGAGAATTCAAGTCTCCAGCTAGAACTGTGGGTCTGTTATCACAGATGGAGACAATGGAGGAAAACCAGCAATCTCTGCCACACAGATGCAGCTGGTTTTGAGGTAGACTGAAAGTGAGGCCATCTTTCAGTAGAGCAGAAGTGTACATATGGGGGTAGGGGGTTGGGCATCGGTGTGAGGAACAAAGAAAACATCTGAAACAGCAAACAGAGAGACATGCCAGGGGGTCACTGAGAGATGAATAAATGCTTTATTTAGTTCATTCATTCCCAAAGCTTCACACCTCACCCTCCCACTTTCAAACTAAGTCACAAAGAACAGGGGCCCGCAGTCTCCACCACCTCCCCACCCGACAGAGTACTGTAGGGACAGTGTCACCCTGATTGAAAGCCATGTGTTTCAAACACTTTTAGGGGCACACTCTCTTCGAACTAGAAACCCCACCAAGTAAAACAGGCTCATCCATCAGTTTAAACCTGTGCAACATTTTGGGTGCCTCCCTAGAGCACCAGGGTCCCCCAGAGCAGTTTAAAGCTCCTGTGTTAGGTAAGCCCTTCTCTGCGAGTTAGGGACTCTCCAGAGAGCCAGCTTCTCCTACCTGAAGTTCATGTACACAGATTTCACGTGGTCAATTCTTCTATCCAATGAGATAAACAGTCCACAAAATTAAGGCATTGGGGGGAATTAAAGGGGATAAAGCATTTACTAAAGTTACAGTAACGTATCAAAGATGTCCACTGTATTTCTGAAAGCTCTTAACCAGGCACAAGTGCAAAGAACAGTCATGGTCCCAGCTGCTGCGGGCAAGCACGCAGTCATGACCAGAGGAGGAAGGAGAAGCTGAGGGCTGATGGTCAGCATTCCCCTTCAGCATGCGTGCAGGCACATGGGCCCCAGCGCATGTCACACCTCACGTGCCCGACACCAAACAGAAGCAGCGGGAGCTGTGCAAACACCGCAGGGCGGAGCAGGGGCACTGCTGGCTAAATCACAGCAGCAAACTGATGTTATACACACAGGAGAGCCGTGCTCACAAATACCACACTAAACTGCACGTATGCACACGCATACGTCACTTGGGAGAGATCTGAAATCCAAGCAACTTAAAAAAGAAAAGCTCCCCATGCATTCCAGACACTGAGCAAACAAGTTAAGGCAACAGAAGTCGCCCTCCCCCCCGCCTCTCTTTTCCATCCGACTGTCTTCCTAGAATTTATAGCACATATTCCGCACGTCACTGCACTTCAAACTCTGCACGTTCCCCCCCGTGGAATTCTCCTAGACATGATCCCACTAACCACTCATGTGTGCACATCAGTTATTTTATTCCACATCAAGAGAGTCAGGTTGGGGGCAGGGGATGAGGAGGGAAGTGAGGCATAAGCGAGCGAGGGAGAGAGAGGTCATGGGGCCACATGAGGCACTTCCAAGCTGGCAGGGAATCCAGACCACTCGGGACTGGCCGCTGAGTGGCAGGCAGCTGAGAGGGGCACAAGCAGAAGCCGGCAGCCCCGGCGCCAGAAGGCTCACCACCAGCGCCAGCGCCATCGCTCGGGGGTGCCTCAGGTGCCCAGGCCTGAGGTCAGGGGCAGCCTCGCTGAGGAGGCCACACGAACCTCCCGGGAGTGTCTCTCAGGGGATTCGGGGAGGCCAGAGGCCCATCACCCCAGGGTCGTTGCTCTGCCGTGGGCAAGACAAGCACGCACTTCCTAACAGCTCACACAGTGATCTCAGGGCTTGTTCTTGGACTACCAGGCAGAGCAGACGCTGGGCTCTCCTTCAACCACGTACAGGCTGTTTCAAGACTCCGAGAGAAATTCCTCGGCACGTAAACATACACTGTAGCGAGACTGCGGGTCCCCGACGCTGGATTTCAGAGACAGGCAAACTCAATAAGAAATTCTGTGCTTTGACAAAAGGGCAGCCGACATTTTATTCTGCAGCCAGGAGCATTTTAAAATGAAAATATTGCCCTCTAGTATCACCTTCATTATATAAGAGGACATTTCATCACCCAAATTAGGAAGGACGTAATCTCAGAATAAAAGACAAGCCTTTAAACTGAACGAACTTGACTTCCTATATTATTTAACATGTGTCCTTGTGCTTCCGACCTGCACAGGAGGCCTATGCCATGGACGCCGTGACTCTTGCTGCCCCCTAGGGCACAAGCCCAGCCGACCCCCAAGATCATAGGCTGTCCCAGCACCATCATGGCCTCGAAGACCCATCCACTGAGAAGAGGGACCAAACTCACAAGGACAGCAGTGTACACGTCGCAGGGATGGCTTAAGTGCAAAGTGCTTTCACATACATCCTCTCACGTGTCCTCCCAAAAGCTCCATGGGAAAGGCACGGCCAGACCCGGCCCATGTAAGAAAGCAGCCTCCCTGGGAACAGGACCTGCTCAAGGCCAGGCAGGAGGCAGCAAGCACAGGAGAGCACTTCTCTCTAGGGCCAATTTTCCTTTGCTCAGCCTGACCTTGGCTGCAAGTTCTTCTCTTTCTATTTATGCATGAACCTTTCATTTGAAGAATCAATTCATGGAAGCAAGAGGAAAAAATTAAAATGATGGCACTCAGGCCTGATAACAGAAACATATTCAACACCAGGAAACTGCTAATTGTCCTTTCCTTTTTTAAAACTACCTGTTTAACAACAAGCGCATGTTGACTACAACTTATCAAATGTCAAAAGAGAACATCAAAAAATAAGCATCACTGCCTTAAACCCTTTTCTGGAACAAGGTAGGGCATAAATAAGTAAATAAATACATAAATAGCATAAGTAATATGAAAAGGCACAGATATGTATGACACTGATGGGTTCTGGAAATACATGCAGAAACGCCACCCAGGATGCCACAGCTGAATTCGCAGAGGTTCTCAGAGGTGTCAGCGCTGCCTCCACCACACCCCGCCCGCACCCCCTCCCCCACCCACCGCCTGTCCGCAGCAGCCAAGGCACAGGACTCCGTTCAGTGGCCAGCAGGCGCCCCAGCAGGGACAACAGCAGGACACTCCCGGGACCAGGCTGGGGGCACCTCGGGCTCCTTCCCATTGGTGCATCATGGCCCTCCCTGCGGAGGGCTCTGGGGCTGCAGCCTCATTCAAGTACCACCACATTTCCTGGCTATGTGGGACTAGTGCCCCAGGGCTTAGAAACATGATTTTATAAAGTGCTCTGATGGAGAGAGTTACTCTTGCCTATTCTGGATCCTATCCCTGCCAACAAAAGAAAAAGGGAGCTTTAGCAAAGCGTCACTCAAAACAAGAAGGAATGGCCTTAAGTAGCTATCTACGTTATGTTCAGATTCAGGTTTGGCAGCTGTGAAATGTCAAACTAGGGCCTGAACCTCGAAGTTGCTGGGATTGTGAAAAAATCTCTAAAAGTTGGCTGCACAAAGAGAAAGCCAACCTGTCTCTGCAAAGGAAGAGCTGAGGCCCTGGCTCCTGCGGACCGGCCCTGAGCACACCATGCTCAGGGGCCCCACTCCCTGGCTCAACCTCTCCCCAGTCCCACTGCCTCCCCGGCCAGCTCTGGGCCAGGCCCAACAATGAGCGTCGACTCAGTCTGCTCCTTCCAGAGAGATCCCAGAAAAATGGTTCCAACCCCCAGAAACAAGTCCTGCACTCACTTCACCTACAAAGGAGGCTGACGGCCACTCCGCTGGTGCAATCCCAAGGTCGCACCGGCATGGCTGGGACCCCCGCACTGTCAGCATTCCCAGATGCTGCTTTCCAGAAGGTCTAAGAACAGAGACACCCTCCTACCCAGGGCCGGGCTGGGGAGGCTCTGTCCCTAACAGACCCCTGAAGAAAACACCAAGCAGGGCGAACTCAGAATGTCCTGCGAGCCTGCAGCACGGCTCACCCGCAGGGACCCCGAGCCAAAGGGCAGCTGCAAGAGCTTAAAAGTAAGGGGAGGGGCTTCCCTGGGGGCGCAGTGGTTGAGAATCTGCCTGTTAATGCAGGGGACACGGGTTCGAGCCCTGGTCTGGGAGGATCCCACATGCCGCGGAGAGGCTAGGCCTGTGAACCACAACTACTGAGCCTGCGCGTCTGGAGCCTGTGCTCCGCAACAAGAGAGGCCGCGACAGTGAGAGGCCCGTGCACCGCGATGAAGAGTGGCCCCCGCTCGCCACAACTAGAGAAAGCCCTCGCACAGAAATGAAGACCCAACACAGCAAAAATAAATTAATTAATTAATAAACTCCTACCCCCAACATCTTCTTAAAAAGGGGAGCTAACCACTCCTGATACACCTCTCTCAGCCCGACCACGGAGGTGACAAGCCAGCGCTGACACACCCCCAGTGACACGAAGCCCCCTCCAGCGGCCCAGCCCACCTCTGGGTGGCTCGAGCTTCCACACAACCCTTCCCTAAGTGCAGGCAGAGCCCCAGCTCCCCGCAGCTCCTGGCCCAGCCGCAGCCCAGCTCTGGTGTGGTCCCACCACAAGTGCCACAGGAACGCAGCTGATCCCCGGCCCGGGCTGAAGCCCTGCAGCGCTCGGCTCCGGCTGCAAAGAGCCACATCGGCCGCCCACCCGCAGCTCCTCTCCTCTCAGGAAGCCTCTCCTGACGCCGAGCTCTGAATGCAACCAGCCAAGCAGGCTCCCCGTCCTGAGAAGCAGCACACAGCCCGCTCTCGGGCCTCAGAAGCCATCCAACACTTACGCCTTGGCCACCGCTTGTAATGAGGTGAAGCCTCCAGCGGCTACGCTGGCACCCCAAAAATCATCGACGGCCCCCCTCAGACCTCATACGTGCATATACGGGCCAGCCTGGCTTTCCAACACACGTCCATCCATGACACAGGAGGTGGGGTTCAGAATTCCATCCTCGAGCCACAGAAGACAATGACCAGACACTGCCTGTCTGGTCGGTGAAGACACATAATGACGCTAATAATTAAATAAACCCCTATCATTAGTTCAATTGTTACAAATTAGATTTCTCTTATTGCAGAAAATCCAAACACAGATTTGAAATCTGCCCGTTTCTAAACACTTCTAAAGGTCAGAATCACCATGGATCCACACAATGGCCCTGAGGCCTCAAATTACCAGTTGTGATTTCCCTGGAAACAGCAGCACCTGGATGCTCTAAAGAGGCAGCCGCTGGCCCACCTGTGCCAACATGGCCACACACCTGGCCGCGCAGCCCAGGTGTGAGTGAGCCCTGCCCACAGCCGAGCCGTCCGTCAGGTGACAAGCCAGCTCATTCCTCTCACTTCTCACCACCCCCAGCAGGCCAGAGGAAGACCTCTGACCTCACTGCTATCCCCTTTCTTCGGTTCTAGGAGCAACTACCAAAAAAGTGAAGATCAATCAACCAAACAGCAGATGTTTTGTCCACTGAACATAAAGCAACTGAAAGCTTAGAACCATCCAGAAGATGACTAAAGTTTCCACTTTCTGGTATGTGCAGGGACTAGAAGACAGCGCCGCAGGCATCTTCCTCTTTTAGAACTGGCAGTGAATGCTGTTGGACAGTCCTTGGTCCGAATGTAGGCAGTCAATTACTGGCTATTTCAGCGTTGGCCTCCTAAAATCAATCAACTGTCTGGAAGCTCCCCAAAGTGAAATGGCAGAGAACTCATGAGACCTGTTGGCATGATGCTAGGCACAGGTAGGTATCAGAACAGGTGCAGCGCTGCAGAACTCTGAGCGTTACCTAAAGAGGCTGTGAACAAATGCAGGTATTGACTCTGAGGCAGTAAAGCCAATCCATGTGGCCAGGAAACCATCCTTGAATGAAGACAATTAATATGACGCCTCCGCCACAAAGAGAGAACAGTGAAGCGGCAAGGAAACGGGGTGCGTATGATAAACGTCACACGTCTACCCCAGGAGCAGGGGAAACAAACTAGTAAGTTCAGGAACTGCATCTCTGTACTTTTATAGCAAGACTCCTTTTCATTTCGCGTTAATCAAGCTGAGAGGCAAACGCAGCAGCACAGCCCTGCAAAGTGCTAGTTCCCCCTCCTGGGGAAGTCAGCCGGCCTCCAAGCTCAACCCGGACTTGCTCACATTTCAAGGCCCATTTCATTAATTTCCAAAACACAGACATTGAGGAAGAACAAAATTAATTTTGTACGAGCCTTTCGGCTGATACCGACCTAAGGACTGTCCGACGCCCCAAGCACCTTAGATGGAATACAATCCACGAGGACAAGGCTGATTCCGCTTCATCAACAGCCAGGTGGGATTCAGTCAGCAGCACAGGACGTGGTCACAGGGGCAAGAATCGGTGTCGACCGGCTCTGGAGACTGCTTCCTCCTCACTGCAGTCAACCACTGCTCGTGAATTCTGCTCATACAGCAGAAACTTTTTTATGGGGTCTGGCAGAGGCAGCGAGGGAATCAGATGGAGTCGGTATTTGCCAAGCGCTCTTCTCACGGCCACGCGGCACAGATTCAGCAAGGTCCTGGGGACACCTGGAACGCATGGGAAGAAAGGGAGACAGAGGGAGAGGTTAAATGCCTCTCCTAACCCTACAGACCAAAGGCTGGCTCTGAGGACAAGCGGAGCTGCGCCAACGCTCGCTGCCACTTCCCACCTCCAGAGGAGAGCAGGCCCTGGTGAGAAAGGTCTTGTTATCTGCTCAACTCTGTGGAACTCCCTAGACAGAGAAACAGAGCTGGCCACTGCACGCCCCAGCAGGTGTGACAAACTGCCCTCTGCCCTCTGTCAGTCTCTGCTCTTGGTCCCTCCCAGAAGCTCCAAGGGGGTCTGAAGGGGACGGGCCGAGCAACACAGGAGGAGGGCAGGCTGACAATTTTGCTCTGGGTCAAAACAGCCTCGCCGTGTCTCTGCCTGTGAAACAGGCATGAACACAGGGAGCCTAACTCTGTCAGTGTGGCTCCAACTGACCAGCAAGCAACTCTTTTGGGGAAGGCTCAACAGGACCATGTTTCAATGACTGGTTTAAGGAAAGCCAATAACAAGAACACAACAAACTTAAGTTCTGCGAGAGGTAAGGGACTGGGGAAAAGGGGGTCACTCAGATGCCCTCAAGACCCAGACGGGAAAGGGGCAGGGTGTGGGCAGGTCAGAGGGCGCACAGGGTCAACTTCTGAGTCCCGGAGAGAGAACGACAACAAGTACCAAGCCACGGATCAACTGCAGACTCCCTGGCCATCAACGTAATTCACTGGCAAACTCCTTCTTCATGAATAAGCAAACTGCAGACCTTATTCTAACAAAAATCATACTTAGCACACGATGCAGAACAGTGGTATTTGAGTGGGACTGAAGAAGGGGACGTGAGGCGCCCTGGAGAAGGCAGGGCTTGCAATCTGTTGTCCAGCAAACACTGAAAAGCCATAAACACAGCAGTGAAAGAATCCGGGATGACAAGGCACAGCAAAGGGGTAAAGAGAACATAATTCTAGGAGCTCTGAGAACATGCACTTTGATAGATTTCTTGGTATTAAATCTTAGTGTCTGGGAATTTCAAAAGAGAAGACCAACCTGGAAGACCATTCTAGAAAATTCCCAGTCCTCACTGAAGGTTCTGACCAAGTGCTTAGTTGGAGGTTGTTTTTTTTTTTTTAAATTGCTACAACTTGGTTCATTCAATTGACTTGAAGAGACTGCCAGTCAGAGTTCAACTAAGGCCACTTACTTCTGGCCTCTTTAAAGACCTGCAGAGCCTCAGGGTCCACCTTCCTTCTGCCTCTCGACTCTGGGCCCAAGGATTCCCACTTCACCAGGTTCAGGTTGGCTCCGAACTCCACAAGCAGGCTAACGAAGGCCGCCTCACAGCCGTGACGCAGGACGGCATCCATGACGCAGCCGGGGGAGCCCCTGTAGAAGCCCTGCGTGTTGACGGGACCGTTGCAGTTGAAGTCCGGGTTTGCCCCAGCCTGCAGGAGCAGCTTGAAGCACTGGAGGTTGTGGTAGGCTGCGCTGATGTACAGGGGGCAGACCACCAAGGAGGTGAGCCGCCGGGAGAAAGGGGGCTGGACGTCAGGAGTCAGGTGGTGGTTGACATCAACATCGGCCCCGTACCTGCAGGGTAGACACACGGACAGTGAGACCTCACAGCAGGCCAACTGCAGTCAATGCATCCCCACGGCACCCGGTGGAGATGGGCCCGAACTCCAGGAGCGCTGGGAGCACCGGAGAGCCCCGCAGTCACAGTGGTCCCGTGACCACCAGCAGGTACCACGGTAGTTAGGAACCTTGGAATCCACTCACGCAAAAGGAACTCGTAAGGGAGTTCTTTCAAACCTTTGAAGATCCAACAATCCCATGGCTATTTTAACTATTTCAAAGCAAAGAAAAAGAAGGAAAACTTCCAAATTCAGCTTATGAAATTAACAAAACAATAATCTCCAAACCTGACAAAGGCCACACCATAAAGAAAAACTACCAACTAACCGCACTTAGGAATATCAACTCAACAACCTCCAATAAAACGTTAGCAAAGAGAATCTAAAAACATTAAGAAAGCAACATACAATGACCTCATGGGGGTTATTCCAGGGGGTAGTTCTTAAATTAGAAACTCTATTAACATAATCCATCATATTCACAGAGCTAAGGGGGAAATCCATGATTATCTCCATAGATGCAAAAAAAAAAAGGCATATAACAAAACTCAACACTTAAGCATGTTTGCAAATACTTAATAAAAAAGAACGTAAGGGATATTTCCTTAACATGGTAAAAAATATTTCCTCACCCCAGAAGTCAGCCTCTCGCCTAGCGGGGAAGCGCAAGCAGCAGCTCTGCCGGGAGCAAGGCTCACAGCCCCACTTTCCAGCCACTCGTTTTAAAGACTCTTTTTTTTTTTTTTAAGTACTAGTGCAATTAGACAAGAGAAAGCAATTAGCTGACTAAAATTGGAAAGGAAGAGGTAAAACTTTCCCTATTTACAGAAGATATAACTGTCCGGAAATCCTTAAATAATTAATGAAAATGCAGTTAACAAGCAATGAGAGAATTTATTAAAGTAGCAAGTTTTAAACCAACAGCCTTCTATATACAAACAAAAACAAATTGAAAGATAAAATGAAAAAGACCTCATTTCTGAGAGCAAAATAAATTTTAAAGTGAGATATCTAAGCATAAACTTAACAGTATATGTCCAAAATTTGCATGAGTAAAATTATAAAATACTACTGAAAGTCACATAAGTAGACCTAAGGACACAGAAAGACATACCGTAGTCTTAGACAAGAAGACTCAATATCATTAAGATGTCATTTTCCCTAAGTTTATTATATAAATGAAAATACCCTCCCCAGAACTAAATAAGTTGACCATAAATGTAAATACATAAAAATAACATCCCTGGAGCTACATAAGTTGATTATAAAGTTGATTTGGAAGATCAGGAAAAGATATAAAAACAAAGCTTTTTTAACATAAGTAAAGTAAAACAATAAGTTACATATTGGGGGAAATGTTACATCCTTAATATATAAAGACCTTCTAAAAGGAAAAGATAAACAGCTCTATAGATAAATGAGCCAGAGATGGATACAGACACGTGCAAACAGCTCTCAACCAGATGAAAAGATGCTCAGCCTCACTCATAACAGAAATGCAAATTAAAACTACTCGGAGACACCACTTCTCACCTATCAGATTGGGAAAAATCCAAAAACTTATTGACCGAGCTTTAAAGAAAAAGAAAGTCTTATTCATTGCTGGGGGCCAGGCATAATGGAGCAATCCCTGTAGAGGGAAATCTGGTGATAGCTGGCAAACTTACCTATGCATGTACCCTCTGATGCACCAATCACAACTCCTGGAATCTAGTCCCAAGACACATTTGCAAAACTCTGAAAAGATGCATACACAAGGCAATTCATTAAAACAGTACCCGTAATAGCCAAAGGCAAGAAACGAGCCACAGGTTCGTCAAGAGGGCCTGGCCCATCCACATAAAGGAGCACTGTACCATCCGAAAAGGAATGAGGACCAGGGCTAAGGACTGCTCTACAGTGATCTCCAGGACACCCTGATAAATGAGAAAAGCAGGACGATGAACGTGAAGTATGCCACTGTTTATCCTGGGGAGGAGGCTGCAATACCAATGTGTACATGACACACACCTAGACACATGCCTGCCTATTTTTTAATGATGGAAGGATAAACCGCAAAACTTTTTAAATGGTTATCTATAGGGCAGGGATGAAGCAGATGAGGATAGAACCTAGACTGCTTTTAATATACTTTGTTGTATAGATTTGACTTTGGAACCATGTAAATACATACTATAAAAAATTAGGGGCTTCCCTGGTGGCGCAGTGGTTGAGAGTCC